>NW_021477947.1:0-261 GCF_001605985.2 Dendrobium catenatum | reverse complement strand
TTGGATAATTTTATAATTAAAGTAAATAGTAGTAATTGATTATTGAAAAGCAAGATTCCTCATAGATTCCACACTCTACATTATCATTTTATTTCTTGATTCAACATGTATACTTGTGTATAAGTGGGGTTTATTATTTTTATATATCAAAGAGAACTTAAGCATTATTTAGGAGAGATAAAGCATTAAACAATTTAATAATTTCAAATTACACTCCATAGTAACCCCTCATTAATACCTAAATAAAATAAAAGACTCTAT
>NW_021477946.1:0-528 GCF_001605985.2 Dendrobium catenatum | reverse complement strand
GACTAAGTTCATAGGGCTTAACATCCCAAACGAACTTTCATGGGGCTAAAACAGTGATTTCAAACCAAATGAGCTCCAAACTGAATGCAACCATATCCAACAAGTTTCAAATGATATTTCAATCCTGTTGGACCCATTCCCAACCCTTGGGTCAATATGGTTGACCAAGTCAACAGGGTTGACCTAAGAGGCCCTTTACGGGTCCAAACAGGTGATTTGATTGGAATGACCTATTTGAGCTTTGAAACTACATCTATCAGACTCCAAATATAATTTTAAACCTGTCCAGCCCAGACCCACACCCCGGGTCAACCTGATCGACTCAGTCAACCTAGTTGACCCAATTACTTCTTAAGGCTTAGAACAGGTCATTTCAACCCATTCAATGTATTGAACCCTTCTTGAACCTCAGACCAACTCAATCACACCCTTTAAGTCTTTTTAGTTGCCATTCCATCCATCCAAGTTAAGTTGACTTGGTCAACCCAAGAAACCATGGTCAAACTCCACCTTATAAAACCTCTTTCA
>NW_021477945.1:0-716 GCF_001605985.2 Dendrobium catenatum | reverse complement strand
AAATTCTCCAAGTGTGAATTCTGGCTGAAGAGCATTTTTTTTCTGGGGCATGTGGTGAGCGGTGAAGGTATTTATGTTGATCCCTAAAAAATTCAAGCTATTGCCAATTGGCCAAGGCCTACTACGGTATTTAAGATACGTAGTTTCTTGGGTATGACATGATATTATAGAAAATTTGTGAAGGGATTTTCTCAGATTTCTGCACCTCTGACAAGACTGACTCAGAAGTCAGTAGCTTTTGTCTGGACATGGGAGTGTGAAGCTAGTGTTCAGAGATTGAAGGATTGTTTGACTTCTGCTCCAGTATTAGCACTTCCATCTGGTACGAAAGGATTTCAGGTATTCAATGATGCTTCACTGAAAGGTTTGGGCTGTGTTCTGATGCAGTATGGTCAGGTAATAGCTTATGCTTCAAAACAATTGAAACCACATTAAAAGAATTACCCGACACATGATTTGGAATTGGTTGCTGTTGTATTTGCTTTGAAGATTTAGCGTCATTACTTGTATGACGTCAGGTGTGAGATATTCATGGATCATAAGAGTTTGAAGTATATATTCACTCAGAAGGATCTGAATTTGAGGCAAAAAAGATGACTTGAGTTGATCAAGGACTATAATCTGATGATTCAGTATCAGCCTAGTAAGGCTAATGTGGTAGCAGATGCTCTGAGCAGGAAATCCTCTGTGCTATCATGTGTTCATCTCACTTCTAA
>NW_021477944.1:0-416 GCF_001605985.2 Dendrobium catenatum | reverse complement strand
GGAAAGCTCAAGATTTATTGGTTCCAGTTAAACTCGATTAAATATCTAGCAAAACCTATATATGAAACATGTTCAAACAAATATTTGAAAAGTTGCAAAAAAAATCTCTTCAAACATTTTGAAGGGAAGATTTAATATGTTCTCGAGAGCACATTTCTTATAAATTCAAAAAATGATTTAAAAACAAAAGTTCAGCAAACCTGGTGGTCATTAATAGCCTTGAGAAGTTCCTCTCGATAAGGATATATTGGCAGAGATTTTCTTTCTTCCTGTACATCCGTTCATAAATAAATCAATACACTTCAAAAAAGCAGGAAAAACAATTACTATAAAATAAAGTTCATGGATGAAAAATTACCTAACCTCCATCAAAACTAGTTGCAAATAAAAGAACACCACAATTACCAAAACATAAA
>NW_021477943.1:0-256 GCF_001605985.2 Dendrobium catenatum | reverse complement strand
TATCATTTCAGCAGTTACCAAAAAAAGAAAAAAAAAAGAATATAACTTAAAACAACATAAATGAAAACATGAAAAAAAAATAAAAAGTAAAAAAAGAAAAAAAAGAAATAGTAGAAAATAACAACGAACAACAAAACATAAATTTCATAATTCAATAAATATCAAGTTCATGCATTTATGTCAATCAAACCCAATCTGGTCCTTAAGATTTTGAATAAGTCAAAGGCTAGTGGTTTAGTAAAGATTTAAGCATGCT
>NW_021477942.1:0-668 GCF_001605985.2 Dendrobium catenatum | reverse complement strand
TAATAGGTCCACCATCTTTTCTACGCTTCCGAGGGGCCTCATCGATAGGTCCAAGAGCCTGGAGCTCTTTGTCGAAGTGCGCCTTTGACGCTCCAAGCTTGGGTCATGCCGGTCTAGCTCCGGCTTTGAAAAGTAAAGGCTCTGTGGTCCCCGGTCTTTTGTCCCCCTTACTGGGTCTAAAATTCTCCTTCATCTGGACAGCTTTAAGTTCCTGAACTTCATTTAAGTTGACTTGCCTCGGGTTGTTCTCACCCAGCGGCAGTTTTGCCTCCGGCAGTGGCTTCTTTGATGGCTTCTTCCCCTTGCGTGGGGCCACAAGATTCCATTCCCCAAATAATTTCTCATCTTCCGTAAGCACCTGGCCTTTCGACCCCACAACATTGCTGGACAGCGTAGCTGGAGTAGAGGAACACGCCTGCTCGGTCTTGTCCCCAGGTTGCAAGCCGAGGTTCACATCCATCCCTTCTGGCCGCACAGGTGGCATCGGAGTTATGGTTCCAAAAACCGCACTACCACCACCAATTGGCGTTTTGCTGCTAGCCGAGGAGTTGGCCTCCCCATTTTCGGGAGGTTTCATCACTCCCATCTGTATCCCCTTGGCCTGGCCGGAGCCACTAGGAGTAGTGGGGCGGGCAAGGCATTGCTCCCGTTTGTGCCCGACACGGCCA
>NW_021477941.1:0-202 GCF_001605985.2 Dendrobium catenatum | reverse complement strand
AGATCCCATGGTTCCGTCGTCCCGGGCCATCATGGTCCCTGGTCTACTTAGTCGAAGGAGGTAGTCGACCCAACCTGACAGAAGGATCCTTGTCGGCAGCCATGGGTTGCTTCGTCCAAGGGGACCTTGTAGACCTGGGTTGGATATTTGCCTAAGGGGACAATTTTGAATCCACCTTAGCTGACAGAGAGCTTTGTGCCCT
>NW_021477940.1:0-299 GCF_001605985.2 Dendrobium catenatum | reverse complement strand
TGAAACATTACAGCTTGAAATTATTAGGCATAAAGCATATCATGAAATTTCTGATAAACATCATGATTTAGAAAAGCAAGAAGTGTCGGATTTGGAAAAAGACGGATTAAGTCTTGAAGATTGAGATCCAGATAGAGAAGGAGAGGGGAAAAAAAGAGAAGAAAATGGAGCTCACAATCATACAGTAGTTCAGCCTACCCTTTTCCTCCTATACCTGATTCATACGTCACTCCAGATTTCAGCCCAACAACAGTCCACACTTTTCAACTCAAGCCCATCTTTAAAACAGCTTAACAAAA
>NW_021477939.1:0-356 GCF_001605985.2 Dendrobium catenatum | reverse complement strand
TTTTTTGCTTCGAAAATATCAAATCGGACGTTTTTGGGGTCCCCGGGACATTTTTTGACATTCCAGACTTAATTTCAGCACTTTCAGAGCTATTCGAGGCTTCTACACACAAGATCAATTCTGGCTCACTCAGAAAAATTCTCCAAAATTTGTGATGCATATTTTCAGACTTCTAGAGTTACGACGTCCGAAAATAGTGGGGCAATTGATATATTCTCCAAAAAATTGTTTTGATTAAGAACAAATCTCAAGGCAAAACCAAACTGGAAACTTCAAAAATTAAATTCAGGAGCATCTGAACTCTGATTTCAATGAGCTTATAATCAAATTGAGCGTCTCAGAAATACGAACCCAAT
>NW_021477938.1:0-277 GCF_001605985.2 Dendrobium catenatum | reverse complement strand
ATAAGATCTATACTCAATTTGATTATTTTATTTATGCGCGTTCCATATCAATGCTTATAACAGATTTATTGAATGATTACGAAATGTAATATAGATTTTGTGACGATCAAGCCAAATTATTTTTCATTCATTCGATCCTGATTAGTAAAATAAGTACGGGTGTTAGTGAGAAATACGTTTGAATATATTATCTGTCTATATTACGCCCCATTGTTGGCTTGAAGGTGTCAAAAAATGGCACGACATTATGTAGGCATGTTGTACAAAATTGTCATGC
>NW_021477937.1:0-207 GCF_001605985.2 Dendrobium catenatum | reverse complement strand
CAAATCATTAACCCTCACAATCAACTCAAAATCCAAAGAAAAATCAAATTTCAAATACTTTAGAATATAATCACCAATGATTATTTCCTTATCATCTATTCAATCATTGATAATCATCAATGATTGTCAATGATATGAGCATGCCAAATTCAGAGTCCCTTCAAATCATCGATCAAATCAAATCCAAATCAAATCCATTATTAAGAC
>NW_021477936.1:0-280 GCF_001605985.2 Dendrobium catenatum | reverse complement strand
TAATATAAAAAGAATAATATTTTAAATTCAAAATTTTGCCTAACCTAATGAACAGTGGGTTTTTTATAATTATAATAAATCATCTAGTACGATATGCTGTTCATATTATATGATTAGCTATATTTCAAAAAAAAATTTCTAAAAAAATTAAATATTTTAATTAATTTCTGTAACACCAAATCATACAGTACAATGTACATAAAATCATTTTTACTCTTCTTGTGTGTGTGTATTGTCACCTGGCTAACATACACCCTTATAGGACTTTGTTAAGAGAGTT
>NW_021477935.1:0-217 GCF_001605985.2 Dendrobium catenatum | reverse complement strand
GTACCCCTTAACAAGAGCATTGTAAGGAATAACGCTAGAAGCCAAACCATTATTTGCAAGGTAAGTATATTCTCTGCTTTCTCATACATACTCATCTTACACAACCCATCAATCAAAACCGTATAGGTATTAGAATTTGGAGATCAGCCATTGTACTCCATTTCTGACAACAATTTTAACGCTTCCTCCACCTGAAAAGCCTTCAAGAGTCCGTCAA
>NW_021477934.1:0-297 GCF_001605985.2 Dendrobium catenatum | reverse complement strand
TTAATTTTATTTGCATAACATATTTTAATCACTTTCAGATTGAATTACCAAATGATTTTCATATGTCTACTTACATTTCAAGTCTTTTTCTTCTTTACTTTTTGCTATTGTGAAAAAGGAGAAGAAATTGTTTGTATCTTATTTTTTGATTTTGTTTTTGATATATTTTGGTTTTTTTGTTTTGTGTTTTTTGTATACATTGTGTGAGTTTATTTTATTTTGGTATATGTATATTTCTAAAAATGCCACCTTATTTACACTTGTTCATCAATTCAGGGGGAGTTTAGGAGATTTTTT
>NW_021477933.1:0-226 GCF_001605985.2 Dendrobium catenatum | reverse complement strand
GTTCGATGGATTTCCTTGCTGATAGATAATTGACTGAAAATGCTTTATCGATTGAGATGATTCCTTTATATTGATGTGATTGATGTTATAGATGGATACGCTAAGTAAGACGACTAGATGACCGTATTGATGTTATCGATAGCATTGGATAGAGACTGTAGAGACTTGATTGAGGCATTGATTTTGAGTTTTATGGATTTCTTTATTGATTGAATAGATGATATAG
>NW_021477932.1:0-456 GCF_001605985.2 Dendrobium catenatum | reverse complement strand
AAGGATTCTTTTGTGTCTTTGTTTTTGGAGTGAATGAGCTTGTTTATGTGGGCAGTTGTCTTTCTTCTTGCTTGTGCTTGTTTTCTAGATGGTTTTGGATTAGTGAGTAGTAAGATCATGTTTTGGATTTTAAGTAAGAGGACTATTTTGGATTGCATTTTGGGGGTTTGTTTCCTTTTGTCGATTGGAGCTTTATTTAAAGGGCAGTTAAGTTTGTGTAGTCGAGTCGGGTTCGTATCAAGTGCTGTATTTGGACTGTGGGGACAGTAAAGGGCATTGTAATATTTCTTTAGGATACACTTGACTTCAAAGAAGTGTGCCCAATAGCAACAATGCCTACATTCCTTTTGTATTTGATTTTCATTCTTGTTCTTTCTATTACATTTAGTTGTCCTTTTACTTTGCTTTTAGTCGTTCTTCCACTTCTTTATTTATGCTTGAATATTCTATGCTTGC
>NW_021477931.1:0-350 GCF_001605985.2 Dendrobium catenatum | reverse complement strand
GTTGAGATATAGGAAAGCCACCCCTAGTGCGAAAAAATAAATTGAATTGATTTTCAAACATAATAGCATTGCATCTAGAAAGATAATCAATAGTAATAATAAACAGAGGAGGGGACATAGGATCACCTTGCCTTAAACCATGTGATGATTTAAAGAAACCACGGATCTTACCATTAATAACCAAAGAGAAAGAAGAACCTTCAATGCAATTTCTAATGAAAAAGAACATCCAACTTAAGAAAAGAATTGCCACCTCTAACCAAAAAACCTTCAATGCAATTTCTAATGAGATCAATAAAAGATTAATTAAAGCAAAATAAATGCAATATCTTATAGATGAATTGCCAACT
>NW_021477930.1:0-393 GCF_001605985.2 Dendrobium catenatum | reverse complement strand
TGTTAAATATATAAATCTTAATTTTTTAAGTGATGTACGTATAAATCCCCATAAATTTAATGGGTAACATTTTGTCAAATTTATCTTTAAATGACAAAATGATTATATATATATATATATCATTGAGGGGATATTTGGTTGAGTTTATTAGGACTCTACTGCATTTGAAATGTAGGAGTTTTAATTTTGTAGGATTTTGATTGAGTGTAAAATAAATATAAAATATTTTTCTTAAGATTTTGTTATACATGCACTAATTCATTTTTAGTGCATTTTGATTTTCCACAAATTGGACAATTTTCAAATATACGTTCTCAACGAATCCCGTCCAACTCTACAAACTTGTTTTTTTAGAAACTTGTTTATTTTTCATTGTAATAATAATATATGTGA
>NW_021477929.1:0-307 GCF_001605985.2 Dendrobium catenatum | reverse complement strand
ATGTATTCGCATTTTATGTTATTTCCTTTATTTTTCCTAGTTTGCCCCTGAGGGCATTATTTCGCTTATGTAGCCTTGAGGGCATTTACGTCATTTTATTTTATGTTATTTTGGGCCTCTTTATATGAGGCATGATGGATTGTAATAGTTAATTTTGATGAATGAAAGATTTTCCTTTGTTCTCTTTGTGAGTGCACTTCTCTTAGATCTCTTAGTGAGTTCAACGGGAAACTTAGATCTCTTTGTAAGTTCTAAATTTGGTCCAAAGATTAGTGTGTGGAGATCGAGTGTTGAAGATTAACAAGGT
>NW_021477928.1:0-215 GCF_001605985.2 Dendrobium catenatum | reverse complement strand
TCCTTCAAGAAATCCCATCGCTTTTCAACTATATCTTATCGGACTAAGGAAGATCTTTGTCTGACCTTCATCATTGTCATTCTATTAGAAGACTAAGTAGAAAAAGTAAAGAAGCTCCTTTATGAATTCAGGGACTGTTTTGCCTGGACATATGCTGAGATACCTAGCTTATCCCCTAAAGTGGCAGTTCACAGATTGGAAATCAAGCCTGATGC
>NW_021477927.1:0-507 GCF_001605985.2 Dendrobium catenatum | reverse complement strand
TATTTCACCAAAGTCAAGCTATGATTTAGTAACAATATCCATGAGTTTGAGGAAATTTATTTGGGCTTGCTTTAGAAGTTGAATCACTATAAAAATATTTTTTTTTTGTTTGTTTTTTCATGATAATAGTCTATAACTTACATAGAATTTACTTTATAATTTAAATTTCTACTTCCCTCATTACTTGACTTTTTATACAAATTGAGATTGAAGTAATGCTTTAACATAATTCTTTTTTTATAAAGATATAACTTTTCATCAAGAAGAAAATTTTGATTCAAATTATCTAGTTGCATAATAATAAAATTTCTACGCATAATATATTGATGTCTTATTTTGAATTAAGAAAATTTACCGAAGTACTTACACTAAATATGAATGTATTATAATTCTTTAGTTCGGAAACCATTTTTAATGATATGATTATTTTCAAATAAGATAAAGTCTATAAAGTTAGCTCAATAAAGAAAGAATTGTCGAATCATTGGACACATACCTCATATGGAA
>NW_021477926.1:0-219 GCF_001605985.2 Dendrobium catenatum | reverse complement strand
TCTCTCTGTCTCTCTTGCACTCTCTCTCTCTCTCTCTTTCTCTCTCTCTCCTTCCCTCCCTCTTTCTCCCTCCCTCTCTCTCTCTTTCTCTCTCTCTCTGTGTGTCTCTCTCTCTCCCCCGCTCTCTCTCTCTCTCTCCCACTCACTCTCTGTCTCTTCCTCTCACTCTCTCTCTTTCTCTCTCTCTCTCCTTCTCACTCTCTCTCTCCCTCTTTCTCT
>NW_021477925.1:0-491 GCF_001605985.2 Dendrobium catenatum | reverse complement strand
ACCGGCGGTTCCAACCGGCGGTTCATGGACCGCCGGTAACGTGCCGACGGCTTACCGACGATTTACGGCAGTTTCACAACAACTGCCGGCGCCATAATACCGTCAGTCAGCCGTCGGTATCATGGCCGTCGGTAAGCCGCCGGTATTATGATCGGCGGTTAATCGGCCGGTACACCGCCGGTATATAGTTGTGGAATTGCCGGCGGTATTAACCGTCGGCAAACCGTCGCCGCCTTAGACCGTCGGTAATAACCGCCGGTACTGAATTTCCTACGTCGAATATTCCGGCGGTCCATTTCCCGCCGGATGACCGCCGATAATGGTAAAAACTGCCGGTAAATATGCGTAAACCGCCGGTAAAAACCGCCGGTTTTGGGTCATTTTACTGTAGTGTCAATGGATACTTATTCTTGATAGTGACTTTGTTCAACTCCTTATAGTTAATACACATAAGCATTGTACCATCCTTTTTCTTCATAAATAGAACATGT
>NW_021477924.1:0-224 GCF_001605985.2 Dendrobium catenatum | reverse complement strand
ACCCTTTGTAAAGTAAGAAGTACTCTCTTTGCAAAATAAATTTTATGTGAGGTATCTAAGATAACTTGCATGTATTATGATGAAATTAATCATCATATTTAATAAAAATATTTTTAAAAGTTTAAAAAATTTTAACAAACAAAAATAAAATATTTTTATGAACCGGCCGGTTCTTTCCAACCCGGATTGGTTCAACGGTTCACCGGTTGAACTGCAGGTTCAAT
>NW_021477923.1:0-208 GCF_001605985.2 Dendrobium catenatum | reverse complement strand
GGATGATAATTAATTACTGCCCATCATGCTGAACGATTATCCATGCTATTTATACTAATCATAAATAACAATTTGACCAATCATACTTTACATCTCGATTCTATCATTGGATGATATTTAATCACTACTTATCATACTAGATGATTATCCATGCTATTTATACTAATTGTATTGAATAATGCTCTAAATCATTCCATACGATCATTTC
>NW_021477922.1:0-566 GCF_001605985.2 Dendrobium catenatum | reverse complement strand
GGGTCATAACTGTTTATCCTGCAGTGCCATTTGGCGGCGAGCTGCCGGTCAGAGGACATGTATCACGTCCTTACTAGCAGGAGACTGTTTTGAGAATGGATCATATTTTCGACAAGGCATTTAGCTTTTTTGTGAGCTGAAGTAAATTTTAATTTGTCCACCTCTGCAAACTATTGCGTAGGGTGGATGAATTTTGCTTTAAGTGATTAATGGGTTGAATTTCAAATTTAAATATTTTTGGGATTTTGGGATTGATGGAATTTTGGATTTTGTGGATTTTTGGATTTTTGTGGGTATTTGGGTGGAACTTTGGAATATTTGAAATGAACTTTTGATATTTGGGAGACATTTGAAAATATTTGTGAACTCTTCCGGTTGAGATTAGCATTCAACACGGCCATCATCGGGGTGTTTGGGGTTATTTCCATTTAAAGCTTGAACCTAGTCGACTCTGTCTGGCTATCGATAGAGGATCGGGTTTTGTAGGCTTTATGCCTTTAAGAGTGAATTCTTTTGGTTTTAGGCTTTCAAGGCCTAATATGAATGTATTAAAACAAATATTCTGG
>NW_021477921.1:0-207 GCF_001605985.2 Dendrobium catenatum | reverse complement strand
AAGCTATCAAAATAAAAACTATTCTCTAAAGCCATAGCAGCACACAAGTTGGCTACCTTATTACACTTCCTATAAGCATGTACAAAGACAACTTTATTGAAATCATTCACAAATAAAGAATCTCTTACCAACTTGACGTTCATGATTCCTTTATTCTGCTTCAAGGAGTATTGAATGTAGTTGATAACATTACTGTTATCACTTTCC
>NW_021477920.1:0-340 GCF_001605985.2 Dendrobium catenatum | reverse complement strand
CTAGATTAAAAATCTTGTTTGGACCTCAAAACTCAAATATTGAATTTACTTAATGCAGTTTGAAAACCATTTTCATAATAAGGCCATTCTTTACAAAACTCTCTGCTACTTGCCTAATCATAAGCCAACTCGACGTAACTCACATATAGAATGTCATATTATGTCAGATTGTAATAAGACAGATTTCCCAAGACCTATTTAAAAAGAATTTCACAATTTTCACTTTTTAAATGCCACTAATTTACATCAGATTAATATAAAAAATGATCATCAATGAATATATACTAATGTTTTTGCACATGTATTAAATGCACATGAATAAAAATTTAAAACTATAAAA
>NW_021477919.1:0-251 GCF_001605985.2 Dendrobium catenatum | reverse complement strand
GTTCCAAAAACCACCACTAGATCCTCTGTCAGCGGCCGTGGTAATTCTATAATAGTTGCATGATCCCCCAAAGCTCTCCTCAATTGTGATACGTGGAACAGTGGGTGTATGAAAGCAGTCGACGGTAACATCAAGTGATAGGCCACTACTTCAATCCTCTCCAACACCTGATAAGGGCCAAAATACCTCGTGGCTATCTTTTCATTTCTTCTGTTAGATATTTTCGTCTATCTGTAGGGTCGCAACTTTCA
>NW_021477918.1:0-812 GCF_001605985.2 Dendrobium catenatum | reverse complement strand
CAAGTTGTTACTGATAATGCAAGTGCATATAAAGCTGAAGGGAGAATGTTAATGGAGAAGAGGCCTCACCTTTACTGGATTCTTTGTGCTGCACATTGTATTGATTTAATACTTGAGAGGTTGGGATAGTTGCCTCAGCATAAATCAGCCTTATTGAAGGCCAAATTCGTTAGTGAGTTCATATACAATCATTCTTGGGTATTCAATTTGATGAGAAAATTCAATGACAAGGAAATTATTAGACCCGCTGTTACGAGATTTGCTATTGCAGAGATTCAAGGAGTTAAGACAACCTTTGGAAGCTATGTTTGCTTTTGACGAATGTGATAAAAGTTAATGGGCAAAAAAACAAGAAGGAAAAAAGGTAAAAAAAATTGTTTTGAAAGATGATTCATTTTGGCGCAGTACAAATTATGCTTTGAAGACAACAACACAATTAAGGTGCTTAGAATGGTTGATGGTGAGAGGGCCCCAGCTATGAGATTTATTTATGAAGCAATGAATATGGGTAAAGAAGATATTACAAAAGATTTGGGAGGTCAAGAAAGTGCCTACAAAGAAATATGAGATATTATAGATGAAAAGTGGGATCGTTAATTATACCAACACTTACATGGTGTTGAATACTATTTAAACCATCAATCATTTACATGCTGCTGCATACTATTTAAACCATCAATTTCATTATGATAAAGACTTTTATGTTGATAAAGAGGTGAAAATTGGTTTGTATGCATGTATGGAAAGACTCATTTCTGAAGAAGACTACCCAAAATGAATGATCAACTTGAGGAATTTCATCTGAAGAAGGG
>NW_021477917.1:0-234 GCF_001605985.2 Dendrobium catenatum | reverse complement strand
GATGGCCGTGTTGATTGTTTATCTTAACCGGAGGGGTCCCCAAATATTTTCAAACTCTACCTACAATGCCAAAATCCAAAAATCCAAAGCTCCACCCAAAATCCCAGAAAATTACAAAAATTTCAGAGCCCACAGATTGCCATCATCGGGGTAATCTTTATTTGAAAATGAAACTATCCACTTTGGCGGAGGGTGGATGGATTTTGCTTTAAATACTGGAGCCACCATCCACTT
>NW_021477916.1:0-222 GCF_001605985.2 Dendrobium catenatum | reverse complement strand
TCAGAAAACACCCTTAATCAAAAAGTCAATTTTTGAACATTTAATTAAATGATTAAAATATTCAAAAAAAATCCTAAAAACTCAAAATCACCTCTAAAACTCCAGAAATGGTTAATCAACTCTTAAAATCAATAATCAACCAATTTTTGATTAAAATTCATTAACCTTCAAACTTTAACCAAATTAAATCACTTAATTATACCGGGTACCACTGGGTAACCC
>NW_021477915.1:0-354 GCF_001605985.2 Dendrobium catenatum | reverse complement strand
ATGCAGTAGTAGCGGATGTACTGAAAGGATAAAAAAAATCATAATGCAAGAAGAATACAACAAGTGCGAGCTTATACGACCCCAAGGCAGGAGACTCGTTAGTGCACTATGACCCGCCTACGAAAATCAACAAATAATGCACGACAGTCTACCTGTATAAGGCAGCGAACAACTCAATTCAAAAAGCTGCTACACCACGGCACCGAATCTGCAACATTCGTACAAGCAGACAGAAGGCGTCCGCAAACTATAACGTCACGCCACCGGATCTGCAACATTCGTACAAGCAGACATAAGGCGTCAACAAAGTCTGAAATAAATACCCCTACACGTGCACTATAAATTGTATACACA
>NW_021477914.1:0-263 GCF_001605985.2 Dendrobium catenatum | reverse complement strand
AACGACATAGGCACTCGATCAGACGGCCCGCGACGCCTGCTGATGTGGTTAAGTAAACTGCATCGCACGGTCCGCAGCCGACGCGTAGATGACCGCCGCCACGTTTTGAAGCCCCAATCCAGGCGCACCACGTGTCTCCCGCCGCCGCCAGGTAATTAAGAATGATTTAATCTAGTTTTAAATCATTTTTAATTACAGATTTCTTTTAAATTAACTTAAAATTATTTTAAAATTATGATAAAAAAATTTTATTTTATATAGAT
>NW_021477913.1:0-329 GCF_001605985.2 Dendrobium catenatum | reverse complement strand
CATTTTACTTCAAACCAAAAAAAAAAAAAAATTCACCTACATTTATTTTACATTCATTCAAAAAACACCAATAGTATTTCTTTTACATTGCATTCCTTTTTCAATCAACCAAACAATCCCAAATTTAAAACAAATGAAGGAGAATGCAAACAAATTACCTTGGACGATCAAGCAATAATAGAAAAAATGAAGCACCGACACATAAGAATATATAAAATACAACAATTTGCAATCCTAATGAAATTAAAGCAGTCCTCATTCACCACAACGTCTCACACGGAGAAACTTGCGATGAAAAATGCGAAGAAATTCCATGTGGCAATGGAGCA
>NW_021477912.1:0-261 GCF_001605985.2 Dendrobium catenatum | reverse complement strand
TCCTTCTTTATGGATTTCAGATGAAAAAATTTTGATGCTTGTTGCTCCGTTTCAATTCGCATTGGTTGGATTTTTTTCCATCTCACCGTCCTAATTTGGACTCCATTCGCAATTTCTTTTTTAACTTTAAGCTTAATATAGAGTTCTCTGTGACTTTGCTCGATACATCACATGTTTTGGTAAAGTTGAAGAATGATATGGATTATAATAGTTTTTTTTCATAGATCCTATTTTGTTAATAATTGTTCCATGAAATAAATC
>NW_021477911.1:0-260 GCF_001605985.2 Dendrobium catenatum | reverse complement strand
CTAATGGTGAAATCTCTCAAAATCCTTTAATATAGTTTACTACACATAGATTTAAATAGCTTTTTTATAAGCTGCTTTTAAGCCAAATAGAGGCTCCCCCATACTTTTTGTTCATGATTAGAGTATATTTTTAAAATTTTGTGAAATTCCATTCACCCGATCGAGAAAATGAGAGTTTTTCTTATTTTAGGGTTTGGGGATACATAGTCTTCCACTGGGGAACGAACCGCACCGTTGATCTCGCGATCAACGGTTGGGAT
>NW_021477910.1:0-452 GCF_001605985.2 Dendrobium catenatum | reverse complement strand
AAGATGAAATGTGAAAAAAAAAAATATAAATTAAATTTTTTGTTGGATAAATTCATTAAAAATGCATAAACTAATTAATTTAACCAAGAAGTTTATAGAAATAAAAATATTTAATATCATGTAAAGCATGAAAAAATACATTTGGTTTGTGTATGATCAAGAGTGATTAGTGGGAGATTGAGTAGAAGACACGTAGTTGCAAGTAATGATGGTGGTTGAATATCTAGAACGAATTTTTAGAAACAGGAGAAAATTTTCTATCGATTCAAGATATATCTGTAGAAAATGACAACCAGAGAAATACACATTGGATAAAAATCAGGAACAGAGAAAGTAAAGTAAACGTATTCTTGTTATAGAATAAACCGATGGATACAAAGAGATATATAGACATTGTATACAAGTACAGTTCTTGATAACAAATAAGACAGTGACACGTAGACAAAGTTTTA
>NW_021477909.1:0-313 GCF_001605985.2 Dendrobium catenatum | reverse complement strand
TTTAGAGGACAAGGAATCTTGGTTTGATTCCTAAAACTTAAAATTCAATATTTCTTGCTTCTATTACACATGATCCAAAAAACTTGAAACCCCCTCAATCTCTATTATTGTGGATCTATGGTTTATGATTTTGATGATAACAAACATTCTTATTTCTCTACGACTGCCTTATCTACTGACATTTCAGGTTCACATGATTAGACTGTAATTTGGAATCAGCTCAAGATTGGGTAGACTATGTTTGAGTTAGTTTGTACTCCTTTCTTGAGTCTTTTATATTTGGTGTGGCTCCTGATGATTTGTAACTTGGAAG
>NW_021477908.1:0-6140 GCF_001605985.2 Dendrobium catenatum | reverse complement strand
CGAGGTCAGATCTGAACCATCCAATCGGATCTCTTTTCTATATTTCTCTTTATATCAGTAATGAGCATGGTTTTAGGACTGGTTTTCCAGACCTCTTGGGAAATAATGGTAGATGAGCTCTTTTTTTCCCGTTACGTTTGCTTAAAGAAGTTAATTTTATGTTTTATATTTTCTGTTTAAAATTTTGGCATTCTTGGTTGTTTTCTTTGGCCACTTAGATGGAATTGCCGATACAGAAGTAGAGTATTTGCTGGATTGTTTTGTTTAATATTTGTTTTTTACTAACTCGAGTAAAATGCTATCTTTTTGCTCTTTTGGGAGTGTATTGATGAAGTTTTTAAGTGTCCTAGACTTTTGATTGAAAGGCGGTTCAGGTGTATAAGGATTGCTGAAACTACTACATTCTGCAGGATATTCAATTCAAGTCATCTTGTGCAATTGCTTTCTTTTACTTATTTTCGTCAATGTGAAATTAGTTGACACATATTTTTGGCTTTTATAAACACTCTTTGAATCTACTATTTTGAAGAAAATGGAATGACTTTTTGCAATTTTGTTTGTCCTAATGTTAATTCATATTTTTAGGTTGGTTGAGTGGCAAAAGCGTAGTCTGATTAAATCAACAATCATTATGATTATTCTTACTTTTTGGGTTTGGCTTCTGAATCCTTCTCATTCCCCATCCTTTTTTTGAGGTTTGCATGATTTATTAAATCTATTTTGCACAACTTATGTTCATTTTACTATTGATTTACCCTTGTTATTGTTGGTGTATCTTCTATCCTTCATAATTCATGCATAAATCATTGAAGACTTCACTAACTTATTTTCAACAAGTGTTAATCTCACCTCTTCAATATGTTTTTTTTTTTTAATTTATCATTCATAATTTTGCATTATATCCATCATAATATTCTCATTTTTTCTTGTGAATTTGGCTATTAGTAATTTTTTTGTCCTCAAGGCTCCATAAAGCATAATGCATTTAAACTTTGTTCTATAATATTCAATTTTAAATCTTCACCACAATTTGTCTTTGTTATATAAATCTGAATTTATCTTTTACATTAACATCAATTTTCTAATCCTAGCTATAGCTTCATTGTATGACTCATTTTTGACTTCTTATTTTTATCACCAACTTAAACATCTCAATTATTTTTAAATACTTGTATCGAAATACTTCTTCTCCAATCATTTGAGTTCTACTTACTTTCTAAGATTTCGGGGAAAATATTCTTATAGCTCTCTAATTCTTATTTAGTATCTTAGTTTAGCCTGAAGTGTTGGCTTCAAGTACTTTTCCAAAGCTAAGTTAACGTCATTTTTCTTAGATCAGTTTTTACTAAATTCTGTAGATTATGCGAGACAATAAATGGTTATTTAATGTTCTCATTATTATTGTAGGACTGTTGCAAGAAAAATTGTAATATCTTCGTATATGAATTGTCTATCACTTTTGCAAGAATGTTTATTAAAATATTATACATTTATTCTAACTTATTAATTGTAGCTGACCATGTAATGATTGGATAAGTTACAAATTAGAAGCTGGGGAGTTACAAACGAGTTTGAAAGTTGTAAAAGTTAGAGGAAAGGAGCCACAAATCAAAGTGCTAGAGTTACAAAAGAGTTTGGGAGTTACAAAACTTGAGGAAGAGAGTTACAAATCAAGAGCTAGGGATTTACAAAAGAGTTTGGGAGTTTGAAAACCTGGAGGAATGAAGTTATAAATCAAGAGTAGGGGTGTTACAAAAGAGTGTTTAAGTTATAAATCAAGAGTTAGGGAGTTATAAAAGAGTTTGGGAGTTAGTTTAATATTGAAAGAGGAGAGTTACAAATCTGAAGTATGGGAGTTACAAAATTGAAGATGGGAGCTATTCTCATTCTCTATCATGAAGAGCTATGATTACGTGGCCCAACCCCTTTTTTATTTTTCATTAATGTTGTAAGTCTTTTGTGCTTATTTAAACTTATGTAATGTTTGCAAATGATATGATGATATGAAATTATGAGCCTCTTTGTGAGATATTGGGATTAACTTTCTGGTAATAATTTTCCTTCATATGCATACATTTATTCTATCTTTTTTATACTCACAACGATAACATGCATGAAATGAAAGAGAAAATAATATGACCATGTGAAAATAAAAGGATGAAGAATGGAAGGCATTAATATATCTAAATTGATGGCTACCACTTAGGGCTGTAAACGAACTGAGCCGAGTCGAGTATGTGAGTGTTCATGTTTGTGTTCATTTAATATCAGCTTGCTCAAGTTTGGTTCATGTTTGTTCGAGCTTTAGCGTTTGTGTTCATGTTTGGTTCATTTAAATTAAGGAGCGTTCATGTTCGGTTCATGTTCAGTTCATGTTCGTTCGTTTAGTGTTTATCGAGCTTGTTCGCGAACATATTTAATGAATTTTTTTAACTATCAAACAAACACGTTCATGAACATATCTATGAACAAACACATTTATAATAAAAGCAATTGTCTATGTAACAAAGGTAATGATTATTTATATTTATTAATTCTATAGTCAAATATTAATTATTTTTATCGAGCTTATTCACGAGTTCAAAATCGAACACGAATCAAGCTTTTATCGATCTTCTTATCTAGCTTAATGTCGAGTTTGTTCACGAACTTCAAATGATGTTGTTCGCGAACATAAATGAGCCGAACACATTAGTGTTCAAGTTTGTTTATTTAAGAATCAAGTATTTAAAATATTGTTCAAGTTTGTTTGTTTAGTTAATTAAACGATCGCAAACGAGCTTTAATCGAACCGAACAACGAGTAGCTCGTCGAACGTTTGGTTCGCTTGCAGTCCTACTACCACTGTATGTATTGCATAATCAGAATATCTTTATTATTATTATTTTTTGTATTTTCATGTAGTACGCAAATTTTCTTTTATTTTCATGTGGTCATATTATTTCTTTTTCATGTCATGTATTTATATTATAATTATGAGTATGAAAATGGAAGAAAAATATATGTATATGAAAACAAATTATCACCACCAAGCTACTCCCAATTAGTGGCATGCATCCGGTCAGTTTGCATGGATTGGTTGGTGAATATGGCAACTAGTTGATTTTGGTTCTAAAATTTTGAAAATGGAACCAATTAAACTATTGTCAAAAAAGTTAATCACAATGTAGTTCAAATTTAGTTCGGTTTTGGTTTAAATCAAATTTAGTATGTGAAAACTAAATGTGATTTGGTGTGTTTTTAAGTAGCTTGCTTCTTTTTTTCTTTTGTATTATATCCAACCAAAATGTATTATGAAAGGAACTTAACTTTCAATAACCAACAGATGATGAGTTATGAGGGAAATTTTTAAGTAAAATACTATTTCTAATAAGCATAAGAACAAATAGTTTTGTCATATGAGAACTCATAGAAACACTTTCAGGAGAGTTTAATCGATGCTATTAACATGAAAAAGGCCATAAGGATTATCAATAATTGTAAAATATAAGACGTTCTTCTAGGCCAAATGGAATTCTTCTTCTCCAAATTTTAACTTATAACTCTTTTTTAGCTATCGAACTTTTGATTTTACTATAATTTTTTCAGGCTTTATTGCCCTCAATTTCTTTTGTATTTTCCTAGTTCTTGATTTGTAACTTCATTCCTCTGGGAGTAACTTCATTCCTCTGGGACTCCCAAAATCTTTTGTAACGTTTAAGATTTTGATTTATAACTCATTTCCTCAAGTTTTGTCGCTCACAAATTATTTTTTTACTTAATAGTTCTTGATTTGTAACTCCCTTCCTCCAAACTTTGTAACTCTTAAACACTTTTGTAACTCCTTTGCTCTTTATTTGTCCAATCATTACATGGTTTTCCATCATCATCTAGTATGAATAAAGATATATGATTTACATTAAAATCTATATAAAGGTAATGGTTAATTAATATTATGTGGACTTTCATATTTGTTATTATAATCTTATAAGGATATCCCGAACATTAAAATAATCTTTATTGTCCTACATCAATGATTTTTTTCAATATTATTCTCTAAATTTTTTCCATAAACCTCTTATTTATTAGTTTCCTAAAATACTAATTTTATACTCATGACGTAAATTAATATTTAACTAAGATTTTATGGTCGTTACAGTGATGCATTAACCTACTAGATTTCTCACCTTTGTTCTTGAATACATTTCCTTTCTCTTACTTTTATGTGTAGCCTATAGTATAAATTATTCAAATTTATAGTTTTTATTTCCTTTTTACCCTTTTTTGCATGACTTTGAACTTCCTTGTAATGATTATAATACTTAATATATTTATTATTTACCACCCCTGATTACATACTTCCTTGTAATGTCTGTGTATTTTTTTACTTGCTTGATTCTATCATTTGAGGAGTGTGAACTTTCCCTTTCCCTCTTTGAAAGAACTTAGTTCTGTTTTATGATGATCTGCAAATCTATGTGTTTAGAATGATAATAGAAAGAATTTCGTTGAAATATATAGAACTTAGTGATAGTTTGGTGGGTCTGATAAGTCCCCAATCCCCAGCGATGCTTTCTAGAGCTCCTTAACATTGACACTTATTTTACTTGTATAATTTAATTTCTAATTGACCTTCCTTTTAAGAATAAAATGAATCATCAGTTTCTAAAAAATAGTTTATATTGATTAGTTTTATTATGAACATTTTCATGTCAATGAGCTTTCCTTTTTGCTTGTGTGACTTCATTCGAGTTAAAAACAAAGGGAGACGAACGGAGAGGGGAGTGAGCTGGCTTTCACGTGTGATCCATTGAGCTAACCTATGAGAAGGCAGCATCCATTCGATCAGCTCTCTCCCTCTTGCTAGACGCCACTAGCCTCCCTTTCTCTCTTGTGCGGAACAAAAGAAAATGCAATCCTTCATTCCTACGAGAAATCTAATTCAAATGGAATGGTTGTTTCAATTTCTCGACTAATAAAACATTAGATTTCATAGATCAAAGAGAGGAAGGTAGAAATGTAGCCATATAAAGTGAAAATGTAAAGATAAGAAAACCATTAAATTTTGAAACAATATGTATGGCTAATCTACTTGAAGGGATTAGAAATCTTTACAACAATTAGCATCAGGAAGAAAACGTTATTGAAAGGAGGGAAATGTGTGATCCCTTGTGTGAGGGGGAGGGATCGACCGTGCACATGAAAGAGAAAGAGAGGCTAATTACATCTAGCAAGAGGGAGAGAGCTGATAAAATGGATGCTGCCTTCTCACAGGTTTGCTCAGTGGATCGCACGCGAAAGCCTCACACTCTATTCTTCTCCCTTTGTTTCTCACTCGAATGAAAGGCACACAAGCTTGAACGGATCCAATAGAATCCCTCCCAAAACAACCCTCTTCACTTCTTATAACTTAAAAGCATCTAAGGAGGACAATTTACCATCCTACCCCTCATTATTGATTCCATCCAAGGGCTGAGATAATTTCAAGCTTGAGGAATATTTGAGAGTTAAATTGACTGAATAAAATATGAACTAAATATGTCAAATGACATCTGGATTAAATGGGTTCAGCTAGTTTGCATTAATCAAAGTCGAACTCGAGAAGAGTTAACTTGATTCGATTAAAATCATCGAGCTTTAAATTGTATTCAATTCGAGTTGAATTGACTCGACAATGCTCAATTGAATGTATTTGATTAAAATCAAAATAGGTTTGCTTAATTCCAGCTTGGCTTGACTCAATTTAATGGTTGATGACGACGTTGAAGTCGAATTAGACTAGAATTGAGTGGATCGAGTTGACGCCATTCATTTTTATTTATTTGATCAAATATGTTTCAATTAGCCGAAATATACCTCAATTTTGATTTTAAAGAAGGGATAACAGAGATGGTTATGAATTTGCATTTAAAAACAAGTTCAACACTTATTTAACCTAAATGATATTGAACTTGAGATACCTATTTGCAATATATTCCATTACTTTCTTTAATGTCAGTGTTCCCAAATCCGGCCAAGTCAGACCTAGTTTGAAATTATTAAATGGCAATATTGGATTCTGAAATATATGTTTATTTGAGGAACTTTTACCCAACATAGTCTAATTTCAAGGAGCATAATTCTGAACTTCTAGGTATTAATGGAACTAGTAGTTACCTGCT
>NW_021477907.1:0-287 GCF_001605985.2 Dendrobium catenatum | reverse complement strand
TAGGATTAGAATTCGGGTTTGTTGTTAGTGGTGCCCGGCCACTTTACTTTTATGCAAATTCTGGATGTAATATGGACATTGAACATTGGATATTATCATTTTGGATTGTTTAATTTGTTTGTTTACATTGTTTGTGTAGTAGCTTTTTTAAGGCTCTTGCATGTCGTGTTTTGTTTTAGCATGGATTTGAATCGGAGATATTTTTTTCGTAAGGGTACGCTTAAAATTCTTCTACTTGTAATTTTAAATAAAAAAATTTTTAGGCTCACATAGTAACTCTAACGATC
>NW_021477906.1:0-231 GCF_001605985.2 Dendrobium catenatum | reverse complement strand
TAAAATTTTGCGGAGGTGAAAATTTCATACAATGAAACTTCACGCACACTAAACCATGTTAACACTTTGATGAATCATCGTTGCATGCATTTCTAAACATGATGATGGGATACAATGTGACTTACGAAATCAAATTTCAAGCACAACGACGAATCTTGGTGATCATTGGTGACTCGAACATATTTTTATGTGTTGTCAAGCAAAGAACACGTGAATCGGACTCAATTGATG
>NW_021477905.1:0-380 GCF_001605985.2 Dendrobium catenatum | reverse complement strand
GTATAAAAAGCCAAATTACCTTCAATTTGAGAATGGAAAGGTCATTACACTAGAGAGAACAATGAGGTCTTCACACAAATGGTCTCGAATAGGATGGAAAGGATCAGCTGCATCAAAAGTAGAACATGCCGTCCGTGGTTGTGCAAAGAATAACATTGCGAGCGGCTAGCACTGATAGGGAAGATTAGGGCAGAGTGAAGGCTATGAAGACATGGAAGGCTGGGAAGATGCCAAAGTGCAAAGCTGTAATTCACAAACCCTAGCGTGCGAAGTAGTGCACACGCAAAGCCAAAATTTTAGATAAAAAGGGCAGACACACATAGGATAGGGTGATATTAGGGCAAAAATATATTTTTGAGAGGGGGCAGAATTTCAAAATT
>NW_021477904.1:0-320 GCF_001605985.2 Dendrobium catenatum | reverse complement strand
CTCAAGTTGATTGGGTCAAAGTTTGGATGTGTTTGAATCTTGAATTAATTTGGATTTGAATTGAATGAAGTTTGAGATTTGAATTGATCAAGGTTAGGGATTAATCTGAAGTTGGAGTTGATCAAAGGTAGGGATTGATTTGAGGTTGGAGTTGATCAAAGATAGGGATTGATTTGAGGTTGGAGTTGATCAAAGGTAGGGATTAATTTGAGCCTAGATTGGTCCTGGATCTGGAGAAATTCTAAAATCTAGGATCTAGAGGAGCTCTAAAATTTTGGATATAGAAGAATCCTAAGCTCTAGAGTTGGCCCTAAGGTCTT
>NW_021477903.1:0-911 GCF_001605985.2 Dendrobium catenatum | reverse complement strand
TGTAGACATCCCCAAATAGGAGTCTTCTTATCAAATTTTGAGTTTAGGTAGAACTCAAACCTTCTAAGGTATCTCCTAGCTCACTCCTTTAGATCTTGTTCTAACCAAATTGGACGCCATAGATCTACCCAAATTTAGACTTTTAGTGGTTGCCAAAATACCCTTTAGTCTTTCCCAATTGTTAAGATTTATCTTGCCAAAATAGATAATCTTACACCAAATACCTTCAAGGCTTAAGGAGTAGTCAAAATACTCTTAACCTTAGCTCTTTTGAGTTTTATCTCACCAAAATGAGGTAGACTCTACCCCTAGACGGTTACCAAAATACCTCTTAGAGCTTGCCAATAGGTGCCAAATACCTTTGGACCTTTTAGGAAACAACAAATGTTCCTAACCCTCTCAAATGATAGTGAAAATATCTTTGAGAACCCTTTAGGTGGTAGTCAAGATACCCCTAACCTTTAGGAGATAGCAAGATATCCCTAAGACCCTTTAGAGACACCAAATGTCTCTAATCTCTTTTCAAGTGATAGCCAAAACATCCTTGAAAGCTTCTTAGGTGGTAGCAAAATACCCCTAGCCTTTAGGTGATAGAAAGATATCCCTAAGCTCCTTTAGAAGTTATCAAATTTCTTCTAATCAAATCAAATTTTCTCTAAAGATACCAAATATCTTTAGGAATCACTTTTAGCAGTTATCTAAATACTTCTAATTTATCCAAAATCTTTCTAGAAATATCAAATATCTCTAGAATTCTCTTTAGAAGTTGCCAAAATGCTTCTAAATTCTCTTCCATGAGAAACCTAAAACTCTTTCCTTAAGGTGATATATAGAAATCTCCTTATCTTTGTAGATCTTGCTGAAATCCAAGTTCAGGCTTTCATAGATCTCTCTTTCTCTTTTAAATCATA
>NW_021477902.1:0-486 GCF_001605985.2 Dendrobium catenatum | reverse complement strand
TCAGCGATAGTCACCTTCTTTGTTGCACTGGCAAATCGTTTGATGAACATTGTCTCTAGTTCGGCGAATGTTCTCACTGAGTCATTGAGTAACTCAGCATACCATTCAAAAGCTGTACCTGTTAAACTACTGACAAACTGGCGTAGTAACAGAGCATCATTGCCTCCTGTATTTCCACATGTAGCTTTGAATTGTGCCAGATGTTGACGAGGATTTGCAGTACCATCGAACAAATTGAATTTTGGCACTATATACCCCTTTGGATACTTTTCTTGGTCATATTCCACCGGATACGGACGACCTTTCCCAACCAAAGCTTCAGCAGCCTCAGAAGCAATAACTGCTTTCACTTTTTTACTGATAAGGTTTTCAATTTGAGCTTTGCTGACCATTTCACCTTCTTTAGGGGTAATCAGTATTGGCTCCTCTAACTCATCAAATTTTCTGTTAGGAGTGAGCACTACATCAGGAGTAATTTGAACATTT
>NW_021477901.1:0-2031 GCF_001605985.2 Dendrobium catenatum | reverse complement strand
AAGCTAATCTTATCATTCCTTCTATTGAATAGTTCAAGCTTCATATGTTGTACAATTTATATTTTTGTTTTTGTTTTTGTACTAGACATTTAAATATTTAATGCTTACTTTTATTTTGATATTATAAGATACAATGCTACAAGCCTACAAATGATGTCGCTTTCAATTTTTTTGTCATTTCAAATATTATGCTTCGATTAATTTGTTATTGTTTATGTATGATTTATATATTATAATGTCGTATCCGCGCCGTATCTGTATCCTATATTTTTAAGAATTGTCGTGTCCCGTATCCGTATCGTGTCGTATCCTTGTCGTCGTATTCGTATCGGTGCAACATAGAGCGTAACCTTGTTGATGTGCTACGCTCTCAGATATGTTTTACAGTAAAAATGTTTTGCTCCTATGAAACCCTAACTTACTTATGAAACAAACCACCAACTCTCCTTAACAAAAATTTTGTGCTGTTCTCCCATAAAAACCATGACAAAATCAAATGGCTTTTTTGTCAAGAGTTTGTCCCTTAATGTTTGACATTTGTTCACTCGATTTCTTCGTGCTATCAAAATTTTGCATGTAAGAACTAATAATTGGCTCTAAATAGCTTCTCCATAAAAAATCTTAACTTTCAAAAGAAGGATAAAGAATAGGCATGCATTTAAATTCTCGCTTTATGTATTAAGATCCCCTTCAAACAATAATGCTATGTTCTTTTATAAACACCCCTCCGATGGAACGTAATGTAATGTGAGTTGATCTTGGCTTACTTGTTTTATTAGCCTTGTGATAATTAAATACTTTTCTTAGAAGATGATATTCAATGATAATGGTTGTTTCAACAAAGATGGACTGAGATTTTTGACTAAAACTTTTAATAAATAAAGATATGTGAAAATAAGTTGACTATAGGGTGACCTTAAGCCACCCTAAATGAAAATAAAGATTTATGTTTTATCGAGCGAAGTATTAGTAAAACTGATGTTAGAGAGGCTTTAAGAAAAATGAGCGGTGGCAAAACGCATGTTTGGAACAGATGACAAGTATTCGCCATAGAAGGTGTGTAGAAAGCTTTTAGAAGATGAAGGAAATTTTTATGGACTTAATAAACTATTTTACATAAGCTATTTAGTATGAAGACTTAAAAAGATGCCAATGAAGTGGACGAAATGAGTGTTGTTAATTACCTATGTTTTTAAGAAAATTCTCCTATTCTTTAAGAAATACGACGAGGTGATGACACGAAAGAAGTTGATGGAGACGAATTAATAGAGGATATTAACTAATTAATGCTGATCATAACTTTAGAAACATATGAGAGAGCAATTTAATGGAAAGCATAGGTTATGCGTCGTGAAATAACTGATGTTTACTCAAAATCAATTATAGGATTCATAATAGGCCGGGATCTAGGTTCGACTAATAGGACAGTCATACATTTAATTTAAGAAGGATTTGATGGAGAAATAATACGAGACAAATAAGGAGGACATACAATATGATATTCTATTGATTTAGAAAAAAGCATAATGATAAAAGGTTCCAAGAGAAGTTGCTATGAAGAAAGTTCTATGAAAAGAAAGGTAGTCAATAATGCTTATATTTCAAATCATTAGATATGTATGCAGGAGCTAATTGACTTGATAGTTCAACCACCTAGTACGGATGGACCAAGTATTTCCTATTTAGTTGGGATTACCATCAAAGAGAATCAGCCTTAAAGCCCATAACTTCTGATTTTTTTCATATAGTCATGGATGTTCTCACTAAAGACATTTACCAAGAGCATGTACCTTGGTGCGTATGCTTTTTGCTGATGAATATTACTTACTTGTTGGAATAAAGACTAGAAGAGGGGAGTTGAAGGTAAAACTTAAATTTATGGAGGTCAACCTTAGAGTCTAAAAGGTTCTTCAGCTTGTTACGTAGAATCTACCAACGGAATATATGAGTGGTAATTTCTAAGTAGTAATAGACCTAAGTGAAGGGGTTGTGACTTTAGGGCAATCAAGTCATAAAATAAGAGTACACATT
>NW_021477900.1:0-203 GCF_001605985.2 Dendrobium catenatum | reverse complement strand
TTTTTCCACCATTTTTGGGCTGTTTTTGCTGGATTCCAAAAATTACAAACTAAGCTCCATCAAAGTGGTATCAGAGCGCTAGATCCACAAGGAAGGGATGGGTACACGAAGGATTGAATCTATTGAAGAGAAAGTCGGAGAATGGGAAGTGGAGTTCACCGCCCTTAAAGGAGAAATTTGCATCCGTTGACGAAAAGCTTGAT
>NW_021477899.1:0-397 GCF_001605985.2 Dendrobium catenatum | reverse complement strand
CAAAATATTCGTACAGATCAGAACAAACAGATCAAATTAGAACTTATACGGACATATATCAAATCAGAATCAGATTTGCATACAAAACAGATACGGAAATCAGAAGTCCTTTCAAATCAGATATTATTTAATTAATAGCTAAATTCCCTGACACTGACAGAATCTCTACGGAGTCCGGCTTATGCCTCCCTTTGTGCTCACGGCACCGAGCAGATGTGCTTATAGCACCAGAACAGAATTCATCGGATCCGGAACAGAACAGATATCATATTTCAGATTGAGCTCATTTCAGATTTCCCAGACACTAACTGAATCTCTTAGGATCCAGACCTCTTATAACTTCTTTTATATAGCATATATATATATATAGCATATCAATTCAGAAGAAATCCGGACG
>NW_021477898.1:0-274 GCF_001605985.2 Dendrobium catenatum | reverse complement strand
GGTTCTATGATTTGGGATTGGTTTGATTTTCTTTTATTTAAACTGTACATGTGTAGAATCCCTTAAATCGAGTCAACCGGAATATCGACTTGGTCCTAGGTCTGGTAGGGGCTTTGTCGCCCGTTTGTCATCTGACATTTGCATGTCATTTATGTGTCATTTATATGCCTTATGGTTTTCTATTTTTTTTCGTATCCGGTTTTCAAATTGATGTGTTGAAATCAGGCTTTAGATTATAAATTTTATTCTGCACCCATCTCTAGTTCCTTCCACT
>NW_021477897.1:0-244 GCF_001605985.2 Dendrobium catenatum | reverse complement strand
TTTTAGAAAATAAAGTAATTAAAAAGTAGGTCAATTCATAATACATATATATAGGGAGACCCACTGAACACTCTCACCAGTCTCAAAACGGTTTAAAAATAATTTGTATCCTGAAAATAATTATCATAATTAATATTTAATATCAAAGATACCCGAATAATCGAATCCAAATAGTGATTGGTCAAAACAGCCAAAATCAAGGGCTGGAAATGGCTTCAAAACATAAAGCTCGCTTTTCTGAAAA
>NW_021477896.1:0-251 GCF_001605985.2 Dendrobium catenatum | reverse complement strand
TAATGGATGATTAATGCATTGATTGAAGTGTTAATTCGGAGCCATGATTTAAGCTCCTAATTAAGGGGAAAGTAATGGGCGGCTGGCCATAGAGAGAGAGAGAGAGGAGGTTATGAAATTTGAAATCCAAATCAATGGCAATTAAGACATTGAATTAGCATTAATTGGATTCCACCCATGCATGGCCGGCGGCATCAAGGAGAGGGAGGGGATCGTGGAGGGAATTTAGGGAATTTCCCAAGGAGGAAAAA
>NW_021477895.1:0-1625 GCF_001605985.2 Dendrobium catenatum | reverse complement strand
GGTCCTGACCCAGTTTGAATGAATGCACTAGTATTTGTAGTCGATTATAAATAAGGCCTTTCTTAGAGAGAAGGCATTGACTTTATGTTACAAATGTATGTCATGTAGAGCGCATTACATAGTGGGAGTTTTAATAATCAACATAGACATGTTTGTTTGGTTGGAAGGGCCATTAGAGGTGATGGAGGTCGGAAGGATCGTAGTCGGCAGAAGACAGAGATAAGAAAGACCATTATTTGGCAATGTAGGTCGGAAGGACCGTAGTAGGTGATGGAGGTCGGAAGGACCATAGTCGGCAGGAGACAGGGGTTCGAAAGACCGTAGTTGGCAGGAAACTAGGGTCAGAAAGATCATTGTCTGTTAATGGAGGTCGGAAGGACCATAGTAGGAGACAGAGGTTAGAAGGACCGTAGTCGACAAGAGATTGGGTTCAAAAGACCATTGTTTGGTGATGGAGGTCGGAATGACTATAATAGGCAATAAAGGTCGGAAGGACTGTAGTCGGCAGGAGACTGGGTCTGAAAGAGCATTGTAGTAAGCTGTAGTCTGGTAGAACTCTGGGTGTCAAGTGGTGGCCCAGTAGAAGTCCGGGCCTCAGGTGGTGTTCTGGTATAGCACAAGGTCTAAAGTGGCGGTTAGGCGGAAGTCCAAGCCTTAGGTGGTGGCCTGGTGAAGCATAGGGCCTCAAGCGGTAGTCCTGTGGAAGTCCGGGCCTTAAGTGGTGGTCTGGCAGAGGTTAGGGCCTCAAGTGATGGTTCAGCAGAGCAATGGTGTCAGGTGGTGGTCCGGTGGAGGTGAGGGCCTCAAGTGGTGGTCCTCCGAAGCAACGACGTTAGGCGGTGGTCTGGAGGAGGTGAGGGCCTCAAGTGATGGTCCGACGAAGGCGAGGGCCTTAAGCGGTGGTTCGGCGGAGCAACAACGTTAGGCGGTGGTCCGGCAGAGGTGAGGGAATCAACTGGTGGTCCAGCAGAGCAATGGCGTCAGACGGTGATCCGACGGAGGTGAGGGCCTCAAGTGGTGGTCTGGCAAAGGCGAGGCCCTCAGGTGGTGGTTCGACGAGCAACAGCGTCAGGCGGTAGTCCGGTAGAGGTGAGGGCCTCAAGTGGTGGTATTGCGGAGCAATGGCGTTATGCGGTGGTCGGGCGAAGGTGAGGGCCTCAAGTAGATATCCGGCGAAGGTGAGGGCCTCAGGTGGTGATCCAGCGGAGACAAAGCGTTAGGCGGTGGTCTGATGGAGGTGAGGGGCCTCAAGTGGTGGTCTGGCGGAGCAACGAAGTTAGGCGGTCGTTCGACGGAGGTGAGGGCCTCAAGTGGTGGTCTGGCGAAGGCGAGGGCCTCAAATGGTGGTCCGACGAATGTCCTCTGGTGGTCCGGCAAAACTCTGGCGGTAGTTGAGGAGGCGCTTATTCCTTCTCTTCCTTCTCTTCTCTTCTTCTCTTTTTTGCTTCCCTCCCCTCTTAAGAGAAATGAGGGGCCTATTTATAGATTTATGGAGTGGCATGACCCGTAAATAGGTAAGAGATCAAGGGTAAATGGGTATTGGTTGGATGGACAGTCGATATTGAATCCCTTGATCATGTATTGTTCATCAGCCATTTATAGGCCTTAATGATGTCAAAATTTGG
>NW_021477894.1:0-344 GCF_001605985.2 Dendrobium catenatum | reverse complement strand
ATTTGTGTGTTTAGTTTGATTTTTTTTGATAAAAAATCCAAAAATTTGTGGTAATCGTCCGGGACTAAAATTTTCATACGGGACGATGTGTGTAAAATTCAGTTTGCATGATTTGAAACATCTTGAGAGCAGTTTTTAATGTAGTTCGTCTGTACGATCTGCATGATCGTCCGAGACAAAAATTTTTTTCCTCAAACGTCGTGACAAATGAATGCAGCAGTTGAATGGATAAGGCAGTTTTAATTATGAACTTTGTCCGTACGAACCTTTGGTTCATCCAGACGAACAGACGTCGATTCATAGTGGGGGACGGTTTTCAATTGCCATTAAAACGAATTAACTTT
>NW_021477893.1:0-239 GCF_001605985.2 Dendrobium catenatum | reverse complement strand
ACTAAAACTCCGTTTTAGAAAGCAGTAAAAAAGCCGTAGTCTTCGTTTGGGACAGCTTTCTTACTACTTCATAAAGCAGCTTTTTAGTACAAAAATTACGAAGCATTAAGCTTTGTTTGAGACAATTTTCATATAGTTTTTTAAAGCAGTTTTATAATTTAATTTTTTTACTAAAAAACTATTTTAAGAAGCAGTAAGAAAGCGGTCCCAAATAGAGTGTGAAATTAATGTCTTAATAA
>NW_021477892.1:0-496 GCF_001605985.2 Dendrobium catenatum | reverse complement strand
TGATTTTATACATGTAGCTCATCTTTGAAGTGACCAAGGACCAAATATGCTTAGTAAAATACTTTACATAAGAATACTTGCTAATAAATTATTTTTCTATAAAAATGATTGACAAAGTATTACATGACAACATATAATATTTGTTATCGTTGAATCAATAATGACTTATGAATAATTCACAAGAACTCACAAGGTCGAGATCATTGCACATCAATTAGTGCTCTCATTAGAAGAATGACTCAGTTGATCGCATATCATAGCCCAAATTTGTACATTTCTCATATTTTACATTGGATGTCTATCAATAACTAATGTATGATGTTCATTATGATATTAATATTGGATGTCCATCTCATTTGTTGCCCAATATCCCTTTGTATAAAGAAAGCAATCATGTTAATTTCTTAACATTGCCAAGATTTACACATTCCTTATTGGTTATTGTTTATAGCACCAAATACCTTACATTTGACGTCTATTATTCATGGAGCTATAA
>NW_021477891.1:0-279 GCF_001605985.2 Dendrobium catenatum | reverse complement strand
AAAATTCAAACTAATCAAACTCAATGGCTAATGACTTTAATTAGAATCTAGTATTCTCTAAAAATATTAAACCTCCATAATTTGGTCAAAATCAAGGAGTCAACATTTTAGGTAACCTTAGGTCAAAACGGGTCAAAACTTCTAAAATTCATAACTTTTAAAACAAAATTCCAAATTGAATGTACTACCTGTCCAGCAACTCATAATTAGGTCTAGTATTTATTAAAAATCTGAAACCCTTAAGATCAACTCTAATTCTAAAATTCAAGATTTACTCCC
>NW_021477890.1:0-234 GCF_001605985.2 Dendrobium catenatum | reverse complement strand
CCAATTGGAATGCAGATGCTAATTAAAGAAGGTGATCCATCTGTATCCTATCCAAGCAAGTAAGACGCATATGCAAACTCATTACAAGTGTGATGAAATCTATGTGAGCAATAATGATCAGACTATATCAATTATTTCAACTAATGAGGGATCGATGAATTTGATCTCAAGTTTGTCACAAAGAAACATTGTAAGTGCAATTTGAAGAGTATGATTTTATATCAAAATCATAGT
>NW_021477889.1:0-218 GCF_001605985.2 Dendrobium catenatum | reverse complement strand
TAAAGGTATATTCTTTCTTTATAACCTTGCACACACAAACACTTAAAAAAAGTTTGTCTATTTTTAGTGTTTTCTATTTTTGACCATCATCCAGGATGATCCAAACATGCAATCAGGGTGATATGTGCCTTTTTTATACTAATCGGCCCGGACAATTGTGAGATCATCTCGGACGATCAGTTTACTTTTCCATTGTCCAAACATGCAATCAGGGTGAT
>NW_021477888.1:0-239 GCF_001605985.2 Dendrobium catenatum | reverse complement strand
ACGAACTTTTGAATTATGAAAAAGTTAACAAGATTTTGAGATGCTTTCCTTTGTCTTATGATGCAAAAATTACTGCCATCATTGAATCTAAGGATTTGAATACCTATTTCATTGATAACTTACTTGGCTCACTCATTGCTTACGAGCAAGGGGTGAATAAAAGAAATGTTGATGCAGGCGAAAAGAAAAAGGAGAAAATAATTGCATTGAAGGCACACAAATCAGATTCTGAATCTTTC
>NW_021477887.1:0-215 GCF_001605985.2 Dendrobium catenatum | reverse complement strand
TATTTGTCAATTATCAGAATTTTTACATCTAAATTAATTTTTATAATAAATCTTCTTATTTTTTTTATCTTTTCTTGCACATTTGGATTCCACCACCAACTATTTTTACTAATATGAGCTTTTTCCTTCGAAACCCCAATCACATCTTTTGCAATATTCTTAATGTCACAAGTTACTTTTTTCTACATAATATTGGCATCCTTATGCACAGACAT
>NW_021477886.1:0-268 GCF_001605985.2 Dendrobium catenatum | reverse complement strand
CCAAATGAAACTATGATTTTTGAACTAATCATATGGAGTTTTGATACGTGGTTACAAGCCTTTGCTAAAGATGCTCAAGGAAATTATCGAATTCAGGGAGAATTGATTGAAGTATTGATATGAAAAATAATACTAATTGTAGTGAAAGGAGGTTCCGTGGAGCAACAATTGAATATCTGGTGCAAGCAGGTAGCGGCGAGATTATGAGTAGCATTAGGAAAGTTGCGAGTGCGGCAAACTAAATTCAAGAAAGTGAAAAGGAAAGGAC
>NW_021477885.1:0-322 GCF_001605985.2 Dendrobium catenatum | reverse complement strand
TATTTTCAGACAGCAAATTGGTTCCCACGTCATTTTTGAAACTGTCTAAACAGTTTTCAAAGTCATGGACATTCGGCATTTTAAATCCCGGCCATTCAATAAGTCAATAACTTTCTTGATCTTGGAACAATTCCCTACTAAGTGATTGTTATCTTCATCTTCTCCACATCCTCTAGGACAACCCGATCAGTTGCTTAATTTTCTCTTGAATAGAAAAGTGTTAGAGGGAATAGCATCATAACAAACTCTCCACCAAAAAAATTCTTTTTTCGGTTTTAACTTTAATTTTTTAAACCACTTCCAATGAACCACCTCTTCCTTG
>NW_021477884.1:0-781 GCF_001605985.2 Dendrobium catenatum | reverse complement strand
TCAGAGGAAAAGAGGTGACCGTCACCCTCCTCCAGAGCATGCAACTGAAGCATCAACTTAATTTTAGGTTGAAAAAACACTTCTTTACAATGGAAATATATAAGAAATACAATGAAAAACTGTGTGTGTGCGTGCGTGCGAGAGAGAGAGAGAGAGAGAAGTAAGAAGAATAGTTGATAGAGCTTTTCCTCTGTTTACTAACGTTCTTTAGGTACTCTGCTAACTTACCAAAAATAAATATTTTATAAATAAATCTTTATATTCTCTTATTCATAAAATTGATAAATATTTTTCTCTTAAAAAATATTCTTCACATTACAAACTTCTCATGATAAAATCCATAAATTAGAAAATATAATATCTTCAAAATAAAAATATTATTATGTAAATCTATCAGTAACGTACAAAGCATATGAATAAATATATATATTACAGGTTGAGTAAATTTCGAGCAGTCATCTTACCAAACCAATAATTTTTTGTTCTAATTAAGAGTTTAGAAGGAAAGCATATTCTTCTTTTTCCACTTCATTTCTATTTGCAGAATTCACGGTCTTCATTGTCAACAACTTCTTGATCAGGAAGCTCTAATATATAACATAATAGCAAAGCTTAATTAGCAACTTTTTAATCCAATAATTCACTTACTAATTATTTGTTAATTGTGGTACTTCTCAGGCAACCTCATTTCCTTCTTGATCTTCCTTGCCCCCGTGTAAGCATCTCAACTACCTCACTTATTTTTGGATTAATTAATTTTGTAATTAGTGTTAATTAACAT
>NW_021477883.1:0-297 GCF_001605985.2 Dendrobium catenatum | reverse complement strand
TTCATGTAGCCGACCCCACGTAGTGGGATAAAGGCTTGTTGTTGTTGTTGTTGTTGGTTTTCGTGCAACATCTGCACCACAAATTCAACGAAACAACTTCAACTATTATACTCACAACAACTACTTACAATTGCTTTACTATATAAATTTTTCAACTAACCATACTGACACCAACAACTGAACCAAAAGAGCCCTTAAGTAAACTAAAGAATATGCTTTGTTGGTGCTTTGCGCTTCAAAGCAAAAAATCCCTATGGTTATATTATAGGAAATATTTTGTATCTTACTTTTTATATG
>NW_021477882.1:0-1501 GCF_001605985.2 Dendrobium catenatum | reverse complement strand
TCTCTCATTTGAATATTGTGAAGCTCATTTTTGAGCTGGATTACGCGTGACCTGTTCGTCGGTTGAAGTCTGCTTGCCAATGTGCTCCATATTTCATGTGCGGTTGAGAGATGCAGCACATATGGAAGTACCGAAGGGGAGATTGTTGAGAGCAATGCTGATACCAGATTCTGATCAACAAGCTGCCAGAGTTTGTATTCAGGGTCGGTGGACAACCCGCTAGGACAAACTCGTTGGCCTGAGAGATAGCCGTCAAAACCATTGGATGCAAACAGTTTACTGATTTGTAAGCTCCACAAAGCATAGTTTTCATTTGAAAGCTGCACCCTAACAATAGATTGAAGATTAGACATTAAAAATTTTAATGGAGCTGGAATCGTGAATTCAGCCATGGATGCCGATATAGATGTCGCCGGAGTTGCAGCGACGTTTCCTACAGGAGGAACAGTTGTAGAAGAAGAAGAGTCTTGATTCGCCATACGTATGTTGATGAAGCAATAGCTCTGATACCATAAAGAAGCTTAATCCGATGCTTAAGCTAAATACCTGCAAGGAAGTTTTAAACAGAGAAAACAAGAGAAGCAGGAAGAAGCAGGAAGAAGAAGAGATAGTTTACTGTAGCAATTTGTATATTTTTCATATATGTCTTTCATAGAACAGTGTGCATATATAAAGAGAAAAGCAGGGGACAGCTTCTGTACAAGCCGTTAATATCAGCGAGTATATGGAGCAGAATATCCTCTGTGTAAAGGTGCTGCAGTTAGTGGTCCAACACAAAGATGTATGCAGGTGTAATGAGTGCTAACAGATAGTAGGACTCAGAATAAAAGGTCTACACCTAAAAGATCATAGCCAAAAACTGAAATAAAAACACCAATTTCCAGCAGTCGAGAGACTCCAGTAGCAGCACAAAGGAACACCGGTTGCCGCAAGGTAGAAGGAAGAAAAATCAAGGAACATCACAGTGTCCTAACAAATAGTGTCCGACATCAAAATTGCATCAAAATTGCACTTCTTGTTGCCAACAGGCCATCCAAGGGAATAATAGGTGTAGACCTTGGCTCATCATTGTCCAAACCTCCAAAATAAACCAGTAAACAGACATCAATACCAAATAAATCCACCTGGAGACCAAAGATCAGATGAAAGCGCAGATTTAAGAAAATCACCCCAGCCTTAGATTTCCGAAATCTAACCAGAAAACTCCACAAACACCAGCTAGAAACAAATATATTGAAGAGCCACAGATTTTTCACAAAATTGCCCGTCACCGACCAGCAAAACCAGAGAAAGCTATTCCACGATTTCACTAAATTTTCCCCCAAGTTTCTCTTTAAACTTCCAGTTACCAATTTTTGCACGAAGCAGCACAAATAACATCTTTTATAGTATTGGGGTTGCTCCATGAATCAGAAAATCTCCTTAAACTTGATAAGTTTAAGAATAAAATTTTAAAACAATTTCCAAAAAAAAAAAATTAACAGATAAAATTAATAATTTA
>NW_021477881.1:0-423 GCF_001605985.2 Dendrobium catenatum | reverse complement strand
ATTAGCATTCAATTCTCATAATAATACACTCCTTGTCTAAGGGCCGTTGTCATAGTAAAAGAAACCATGGGTATCAATACCAACAACAACAACATCAAGCCTTTATCCCACTACGTGGGGTCGGCTACATAAATCTTTTTTCTCCATTGCGTCCTATTAAAGGTCAAATTCTCGTTTAAATCTAATAAAGAAAGGTCATTCCTAATATTTTCTAACCAAGTCCTTTTAGGTCTGCCTCTATCTCTCTTAACATAAGTCAAATCTAATACCTCTACTTTCCTAATCAGGTCATTGGAAGGCTGCTGTTTTATGTGACCAAACCATCTAAGGCGATTCTCTCTAATCTTATCTTCTATTGGAGCTACTCCAACCTTTTCACGTATATACTCATTTCAAATCCTATCTCTAAGGGTAAAGCCACTC
>NW_021477880.1:0-2403 GCF_001605985.2 Dendrobium catenatum | reverse complement strand
ATTTGGCTCTTTGTGAGCTAGAGTTTATTTGAATTTCTCCACCCCGGCAGACTGTTGCGGAGGGTGGATGGATTTTGCTTTAAGTTTTTTATGGATTTATTTCAATTTTAAATATTATTGGGATTTTGATGATTTTCTGGAGTTTTTGGATTTTGTGTGGACTTATGGGAGGCATTTAAAAATGCCTAAAATTAACCCCTCCGGTTGAGATCATCATTCAACACGGCCATCATCGGGGTGTTTGGGGGTCATTTCTTTTTATAGCTTGAACCTTGTCAACTCTGTCGGGCTGCCGACAGAAGATCGGGTTTCGTAGGCTTTATGCCTTTTTTAGTGAATTCATATTGTTGTAGGCCTTGATGGTCTAATATGAATGTTTTAAAGCAAATATACCGGTCGCCACAACTTTATATTTGTTTAATGGTTCGAACCCTATCGACTTCTATTGACCCGTATAGATGGATCGGCTTCGAACCTGAATTCACTTGTCAACCCGCGCAGCATCCCTAGACGTCACGTGTGTACTAATAACACGCTAGCCGGGGCCCATGCGGGTTGAGATTGTACTTTCCCCTTTAGTGTACCTATGTGTATATAATTTATAGTGTAGGGGTATTCCTTAAATAGACGCCTTCTATCTGCTTGTACAAATGTTGCAGATCCTGTGGCGTGGCGTAGCAACTTCTGGATAGAATTGTTCGCTGCTTCGTACAGGTAGACTGTCGTGCACTATTTGTTGATTTTTTGTAGGCGGGTCATAGTGCACTAACTAATCTCCTGTCTTAGGGTCATGGTAGCTTGCACTTGTTGTAGTACTTCAATATTTCCACACAGACAATATGTTGGATGCACGACTATTGTTCATCAAGAAATTTGTAAGCCTCTATAATCTTATCCAACTAAATGTTCATAACTTAGTTGAATTAAAATTCACTCAATCTTGATTTGATCTGACTTTCTCTTTCCAAAACTCGTATAGAAATCAATAAGTGCTTTTTCAATTATGTCGTCTTCCTTGTTTTCTGTTATTGGCTTGAAGAATCCACCACTTCCACCTTGGATGATTATGCCCTTGCTGATGTCAAGATGTTCATCCCAAAAATGATCGTTGTAGCTCTTGACGTAGTTGGAGTAGTGTATGTACTCTCTACTTGCAGCTGTGAGTTTAGATTACCAAGACTTGTATTGTCTTTTAACAACACATTTGCCAAACCTTGATCATCAGAATGGATTGACATCAATTGTAGGGATGCCCCCAATATTCATCATATATTACAATGAACTTGTTGGTAGGAGACCACATTATTTGTGAGGATTGTTGTATCTTTTGTATAAATTATACAAACATCACATGCTGATTATCCTCCTCAACATGCGGCTTGCCTCACTGTCAAAAAGACTTTACATCCCTCCACATGTGTTGGCTCATGAATCATTGAATCTTTTATTGCCTTTGATCATAGCTTGTATTTTGTGTTTAGCTTCCTTCATTTATATTTGTATGTTGATTGACATATTGATCTTTTGATACTTCAATGTCATTCTTTGTCGATTGTGGACATATCATTCTTTATTCAATATTTGCTTGTGAAGAGGCTTCATTCATTGCAATCAATTATAAGCATGATATGTTGAAATATGCAAGCTTTTTGTTTGATTATTGATATCCATCAAAAAGATTTAGTTCTCTACTTAGCATGGAGTAATTACTAAGTTAGAGTCTCATGTTGTCACATTGAGCTTACTCGAATTCGAATCAAATGCTTGCAAGTTTAAGTCCCGAATAAATTTGTTGAACTTACGCTTAAGTTCAAAGTTCTATGTACTGGTTCTTTATTTATGCTTGAGTTCAAGTTCCAGTGCATGTCTCTTTTGAGTTCAAATAGGTCCGAGTGCAAGTTCCCTTGTAGTTGTTCAAAACTACAATCTCAAGTCAATGTTTTTGCATTTGTTCTTTTGAGTTCAATTAAATCCTCTTATATCTTTTTCAAGTCCAAGCCCTGTCGGCTTAATGTTCCAATCAAGTTCTTGTAGTTTTGTTCAAATTTGATGTCCACAAGTAAAAGTTTCAAGTTCTTTGTCATTTGCACATTTCTTTTATTGGATTCAAGTTTATTTAAATCACTTAGATATTGTTCAAAGGTCTAAGTACAAGTCCTTCATCGTTCTTGCATGTAATCCGAGTGCAATCAAGTCCAGGTCCCAAATTGTTCTCTTGAGTTCAAATGCAGCATTGCGTTCACCCGAAATTTCGGCAGCCTTCCGGCGTCTCCCCCGTTTAGGGGAAAACTACGGAAAACTGGGTCTTTCCCACCACGCTAAGAAAAGCGTATATAGTAGGTGCCCTCTTTCGAGTACACCGCGGCAGTGTATTTTTCGATCCCCCACCACGCTAAGAAAAGC
>NW_021477879.1:0-353 GCF_001605985.2 Dendrobium catenatum | reverse complement strand
ATTCTTTCTTCAAAATCAGCGCCTCGGCGGTTAGTACCCCTCATGGCGTTCCCCATATCCGCCGCCTCTTTCTCCCCTCTGGACAGACACCAGATGGGGTCTTCTTCCCTCTCCTTCTATGATTTCCACCTCATCTTCCTCCCTACAAATTTCGGAATTCGTACCTTTTCCCTCCTTCCCTTTTGTCAATGAAGCCGCCATTTGGTTTTGAATTTCCAGCATTTTTTTCATCATCTCTCGAAGATCAGCATTTTGACCTTCCATTGAAGAGATCCTTTCCTTCACTGTCATTTTGATTTTGATTCATCTCCCCTTCGAGTCTTTCCTCCAAGGCATCCACTTTTTTGGCCGCC
>NW_021477878.1:0-448 GCF_001605985.2 Dendrobium catenatum | reverse complement strand
TGGCCTGCGTTATGACGGAAATGAGACCTCGAAGATGTTAGAACGACGTCCGATCGACAAACGGGCAGCGCCATTACGTCCGGAATATTGTCGACAATGAGGTTATATATTTTATTTAATAAATTTGAATCATCCGAGATGGTGGTGAATTTCTAGGTGATACAAATATGTTATAAAGGCCTGCGTTATGACGGAAACGAGTCTTCGAAGATGCTCGAATGACGTCCGATCGACAAACGGATGGCGCCGTTGTGTCCGGAACATCGTCGGCATTAAGAGTCTATATTTTATTTGATCAAATTAGATCGTTTTATGTGGTGTTGCAAATTTCAAAGTCGATCCAAATATGATGCAAAGGCTCGCATTACGAGGGAAATTAGCCTCGTCGGAAACGACATGAAGTCCGAACGACAAACGGACAGCTCCATTGCATCCGGAACATTGTCAA
>NW_021477877.1:0-234 GCF_001605985.2 Dendrobium catenatum | reverse complement strand
ACACTGCACACCTCTTTGAGGAGAAGTGTCGGTGCATCATAGCTTTTTAGTAATCATATAGCATAAATAAATATCATCAAACTTATTTATTGAAATAGATAAATCAGAAAAAAATGCATTAAATCAACATGTAGATTCACTAATAATGGATTAATTAATTTGAAGAAAAATAGAGAGCTCAAAATTAAATATAAATACTTACTTGGATAAGAAGCAATACACAGATTCACTAAT
>NW_021477876.1:0-460 GCF_001605985.2 Dendrobium catenatum | reverse complement strand
GCTTTACCTCTCTTATTTCATTTGTTAAATTCGGCTTCTTGTTTAGCTTTCCGCAGAAGCAGAAAGGTTAGGCCGGCGAGGGCCGTGCGGAGTGCGAAGCCGGAGGGCCAGCGGGGGGAGTAATGGGGGGCATCAGTGATGGAAGAAAGATATAGTGCGACAAAGGACCAGTTGGAGAGAGCGGTTCTGTCAGTGGCGGCGAAGATTACGGTGAGCATGGCGGAGATGGGGAATGGCCGGCGGCGGAGGAGCAGGTTAATGGCTGGGGAGTGGGGAGTCCTGGGGACTGGCCTCAGCTCGCTGCAATGTAATAGAAAAGGGAAATTACATAAATACCCTAAATATCTAAAATCTAATTTTTTATATAAAACGAACTAAAATAAATAATACCATCAAATATATATATATATAACATAACATAAAGTAATAATAATGATACTTTTTTATGGCAATCAAAAGT
>NW_021477875.1:0-249 GCF_001605985.2 Dendrobium catenatum | reverse complement strand
GATTATTGTCCTTCAACTATAATTACTCAACTATGATACTATAACCACATTTTCCAAATACAATCCATCATTGTCTTACTATCATCTTTGGATCGATCATTGTAGCATATCCACATTAATAATTCAAACCACCACCCTTTGAATTCTATCCTATAACTATTGTCTCCCAATTATATCATTAATGTCATTCATTTTGTCACTTATCATCATCAATAATATCAATGTATGCCATCATTCATATGACCAATG
>NW_021477874.1:0-308 GCF_001605985.2 Dendrobium catenatum | reverse complement strand
CTTATGCATGAGTTTTTATTTTACTAAATATGATTATATGATGTCAGAAACGTGGAACTATTTTTATTGCATTAGATTGTTTGGATTCTGTAGATGTAAATTGATATATAATATGACTAATTTGGATTTATAATGAATTTCTTAACATTATTGGAGATAAATAAAAGCTGCTACTAGCCGTTTTAGCCCTATTTTGGATGCATATGATGACTTTTTGACCTTTCCATGTGGCTAGCCGTTTTCTAGCCGTTTGAATCTCATATATAATTAATATAAAAGAATTATTAATGGAATATAATATTATTAGT
>NW_021477873.1:0-245 GCF_001605985.2 Dendrobium catenatum | reverse complement strand
TTGCTATTGATGATGAAACGGTTGACTGGAGAAAACCGTTTATTGACTACTTGCAAGAAAACAAACTCCCTCAAGAGAAATCTGCTGCAGATCAGATTAAGAGAAGGGCACTCTCCTATACGCTGATAAACGGCACTTTGTATCGCCAGTCTTTTGATCAATTGTGGTTACGTTGTCTTAACAAACAGGAAGCCCAAAAGATTGTGATCGAGGTACATGCTGGATTGTGTGGTGCTCACCAATCT
>NW_021477872.1:0-1221 GCF_001605985.2 Dendrobium catenatum | reverse complement strand
ACATAAGCCAATCTAAATTTTCAAATACTCTTTTTTTTCAAATATTTCATTGAAGATTTAAAAGCAGTTAATAGCAATTTAAATAATTCACTGAACTGACAGAACAAAACACATGAATCAAATAACATAATATAATAAATGAATCAGATAACAGAATAGAACAAATGAATCGGATAACCGTACATATTAGATGAATCAAATAACAGAACAGATGAGTAAATTGAAATTCATATCACAGAATTATTCAGATCATATCACATAGTTATTCATATCACATTTCTCAGACCTAGATAGAATCTCAAAGGATTTTTGCCCCTTATGACTCCCTCCTTATTTGTGCTTACAGCACCAGAACATATCAGATTGTGCTTACAACACCAGAACATATCATAATTTCCTGACACAAATAGAATCTCAAAGGATTCCAACCCCTTATAACACAAAAATTTTATAACACAGATAGAATCTCAAAGGATTCTGACCCCTAATAACTTTTAGAAATTCCCTAACACAGACAAAATCTCAAAGGATTCTGACCCCTTATAACTCCCAGCATATATCATTCAATCACATGTGTACATATATTATCACATTATAATAATTATAGAATAATTGAGCGTGTATCAAAATATTACCATTTTGTATAACAGTAGACAACAGAAAATTCAATGAGGCAAAAATGCACAGTTTCAAAAAATTACCAGATTACCAGGCATTGTGTAAAACAATGTTTTAAGACTTTTCTTGTACTACAGAACTATTTTTCAATGTACCAAAAAATTTTTATTCAATAAAAACCCCATAGATTTCAGAATACTCGATGAAAAATTTCGAAAAATATTTAGAATGTGCATAATCATAATTTCTATGACATATAAAAAGTTACACGGTGAAAATTTTAATGGTGCAAAATTATCCCCTTTTTTCGTTAACGGATATAAAATTTTGATCAGAATATCCTCCAAAACTTTCACATTTGAAAATTGAGATAGACATAATGTGTCTTACCACGAGTCGAACAACTTTCTCAACTGCGTCGACGGACGAAAATGGCCCGAAGTCGCCCAAAATCCATATTCCTCTTCTTTCTCCCTCTCTTTCTCTCGTATGCTCTTTTTTTCTCCAAACTGAGCAAATGATGAATAAATAACATAATGATATATTTTCGATCGTACGTAACAAAATTTATGTTCATCCCGGGACGAACGTCTCAATTTTGCA
>NW_021477871.1:0-209 GCF_001605985.2 Dendrobium catenatum | reverse complement strand
AATTACATATAATTTTGAATGAGACTCTTCAAGGTAATGTTATTCAGAGAATATACATCCCTTGATATATGGCAAGCTTGTAGGGATGGAAAGGATGACTGCTGACCTCTTACAATTATAATATCCCTTTAAAAACATATAATACTTTAAATCCTATATCTAGGCATGCAAAACATCCTATCCCAATACTCCTAGTTGTTCTTGCATTC
>NW_021477870.1:0-652 GCF_001605985.2 Dendrobium catenatum | reverse complement strand
GAATTGCCTCCTGTAAGTCTACATAGACTTAATTGCCCATTAAACATAGGAGAAGAATTTTTCTGCAATAGTTAGCTATAAGTGAGAATTAGGAGTTTGTGTGTATCCTGAATTCTTCTATTGATCAGGTGGTGGTTGTTTCATTGTTTGCATATAGAAATCCTTTGAGTCCTCAGTTCTTGAATTCTGCTGTTGAAGGTTGAGTGGCTTCCGTTTCTTCTTCTTCTCATCTAGGCGTAGTCACTATTTACATTATATCCATATAAATTTATTTTCTTAATGAATTAGTTAGCTTGGTGAGCTAACTTTAGATTAAATTTGAGCTTGAGCTCACATTTGATTGGTTAGTTAAGTGCAAACTCATGGCACAAAGATTCGTGCATGACTTGACTTGTTTACACTCCATTAGGCATCATCATAATATCGCACCATCGGTGCATGCGAAGATGAGTTTGGCATCCCAAGGTTGGCATCAAGCGAAGAAGAAGAGAAGAGTTCACAAGAAGTTCAAACCCAATTTACAAATGAAATAATGGTTTGATCAACGTTTGAAATTGGTTCTATCTATGAGTATGAATCATATTCGATTGGAGATCTAGCAAGGTTCAAATCAAATTTGAATTACATTGCAAATAAGAAACAGTTTAAGCCA
>NW_021477869.1:0-235 GCF_001605985.2 Dendrobium catenatum | reverse complement strand
ACTTTGCGTCTAGTACTAGCCTCCATTTTTATAAATTAATTTGTATTTCTTGTTATATATTTTGAACATTCATTGTCTAGGTACCAAATGATCTCATAAGTGCTTATATGAGAGAATTTCTACAAAATTATCACCTCTTGAAATGAAAATCTAGATGCATGTTTGGTTTGTTGTGATTGATGCATCTTAGGTCTCCACACTAAATGGGTTCTACTATGAATAGTACAAGGGTGGA
>NW_021477868.1:0-493 GCF_001605985.2 Dendrobium catenatum | reverse complement strand
AAAATACAACCAGATGATAGAAGAATCTTGAGCAAATAATATCTACTAGCATTAATCTACAAAGACAAGATATCGACCTTCAGTGGACATGTCTAAAAGAGAAGTGGAGAAAGAAAATTAGTGTGACATCCAAATAAATTCTTGGAGATCCACTAAATGAACATCCTAGTGTGACATTCAAACAAATTTTTTGGAAATCCACTAAGCGTTTTAGTGTGACATCCAAGAAAATTTTTGGAAATCCATTAAATGAAAACTTTAGTGTGACATCCAAGTAAACTTTGGAGATCCACTAAATAAAAAACAATCAGCGTGACATCCAATCAAAATCTTGGAGATTCGCTAAAGGGAACCACTGTGTGATATCCAGAGTGAATATTTGGAGATCCACAGAGTCAATCAACATACAACAAACGTGATTCGCTCTGTGCGCGAATCACATTTGTTGGGGGGCATTTGTTGACCCCTATATCTCAAACCACGTGCGAAAGGA
>NW_021477867.1:0-844 GCF_001605985.2 Dendrobium catenatum | reverse complement strand
AAGATCCACTGCATTAAAAAAGACATTTTCGATCCACCAACACATTCTTAAAAATATTTTATAATTGCGCTTAACATTTTGATATATTACACTGCAATCTAATTTATTCTCATCCCCACCTTCTTCCTCCTCCTCCTCCTCCTCCTCCCGATCCAAAGACAAATCGAACAAATCCACAAAAGTAAGTACAGCAGTTTGAACAAACCATCAAAAGCTCCTTGGCTTGGCGACAACGGTCGAATGCTTAAGTATATGAAGACTGAACTGCCCTCCCTTCTCGGTAGTATCAAGCATCTCCATACCCGGCGGTGGCAAAAGCTCGAAGTTCTGAACCAGACGGCCGAGTGTGATTCCGAGAATGGGGAGAGCGAGAATAATGCCGGGGCAACTCCGGCGGCCGACGCCAAAAGGAATGTAACGGAAATCGTTGCCGTTAGCTTCGACCTTGGCCTCTTCTTCGAGGAACCGTTCGGGCCGGAACTGGTCCGGGTTTTTCCAGTGGGCCGGGTTGTTGGCGAGCCACCAGGCGTTGACGAGGATCTTGCTCTCGGCTGGAATGTCGAAGCCGCCGAGCTTGGCGTCGTGGAGGTTCATGTGGGGGACGAGAAGCGGGATGGCCATTCGAAGGCGGAGGGTTTCCTTGACCACCGCTTGGAGGTAGGGGAGGCGCGGGATGTCTGGCTCGGTGATCTGGACGCCCGGCCCGAGAACTGAGTCAAGCTCGGCCCGGACCTTACGCTGGACATCCTGGTGGTTCACCAGCTCGGCAAGGCCCCACTCGATGGACCACAGGGTTGTCTCAATGGCTGCAAGAGCAAGAAATTTTTTTTTTTTTTTTTTTTTA
>NW_021477866.1:0-1380 GCF_001605985.2 Dendrobium catenatum | reverse complement strand
TAACGAATGCTGAAATGGTTAATAAGATTCTTCGTTATTTACATACTACTTATGAAGCTAAAATTACTGTAATTACAGAATCTAAAGATTTAAACATTTATTCAATTGACAATCTTCTTGGTTCATTTATTGCTTACAAGCAAGGAGTTAGCCAAAGAAAGATTGATGCAGGTGAACCACGAAAGAAAAAGAACATAGCACTAAAAGTGGAAGAGTCTGAGAGTAAACACTCATAACTTGAGGATGAAGACGACATTGCATTAATTACTAGACAGTTTATAAGCTTTCTAAAAAGGAAATAAAAGAGACGCCAGCAATGGAATATAGGTAAATTTAATAGAAATGACAAGGTTTCTAATGAAGTAATTTACTATGAATGCAGGAAACCTGGTCATAAAACTGATTGCCCAAAACTCAAAGCCACTCCTAGCAAGGAGAAGCTAGAGGAGAAACAGATTGTAAAGAAGGGCAAGAAGAAGTTTTAAAGAGCATTCTGGGCGGACTCAGCTTCAGATTCATCAGAGATTGAAAAGGAAGAAGAAGTCATCAATCTTTGCTTGATGGCAGATAGTCTTGATCAGTCAGATCAAGAAGAGGGTCGCTATCACACAAGACCTTGTGAGAGCATATGGTACCTGGACAGCGGATGTTCAAAGCATATGACTGGAGATACAGCTCAATTCATAACGCTGGAAGCCAAGAGTGGAGGCAAGGTTACACTTGGAGATAATACCACAAAGAAGGTGGTTGGATCAGGTATGATTGAAAATCTTAAAAACTTTTTTATAGACAATGTGTTATTGGTTAAAGGCTTAAATCATAATTTGTTAAGTATAAGTCAGCTATGTGATAAGGGTTATAGTGTAAAATGTTTTCCTACTAGCTGCATATTCTAAATGGTAAAGATGTTTTAAATGGAAAAAGGGTAAACAATGTTTATAGGCTAGATTTAAATTGCATTCAGACTTCTACTGGTTTTTGTTTGAAAACTATTTCTGATGAGTCATGGCTTTGGCATAGGAGACTTTATCATTCTAGCATGAAAAACCTTAGGAGGATTACCCAAAAAAATTTAGTAAGAGATATACCAAAACTAGACTTTACTAATAACCACCTTTATGATGCATGTCAATTAGGAAAGTAGGTGAAGTCATCTTTTCAGTACAATAAAAATCTTAGGACTAGTAAACCTTTGGAAATTCTACACATTGATCTTTTTGGACCAGTTGGAACTATGATTCTAGGAGGGAAAGTATACGAATTTGTTATTGTGGATGATTACTCAAGATTCACTTTGGTTATATTTTTTTTTCATAAGAGTGAATCATTTGAGGAATTTTGAAATTTTTCAACTTGGATTCAAAGAAAATTAGGGTGTGA
>NW_021477865.1:0-238 GCF_001605985.2 Dendrobium catenatum | reverse complement strand
TATTCCCCTTGGACGGCCTGTCGCTGATGTTCTTCCCCCCGGCAACCAGGGGATTTTTGGTTTCCTGGGTGCTTTCCTGATGATTGCTTATCTGAGTCCTTATTGTTTTTGCTTAACATTTTGATTTCCTTACTTGTATTTTCACAGTTTCATAGTTTTTGTTTCTTTAGCAGCTAAGCTGATAGCATTTTGTCAATTGCCTCACAATTTTGTGTGAGTTGCAATTGTTTTCCTTTAC
>NW_021477864.1:0-569 GCF_001605985.2 Dendrobium catenatum | reverse complement strand
TATGAATATCAAATTTTGAGCAAAAAAAATTATCTTTTCTTAAACAATTGAACTCGATAATTTAGAAGCAAAGCTAATATTATCAATATAAATCCTCTTTTTAATAAAACTAGACTGACTTTCATGAATAATAAAAGGCATTACACTGTCTATATGATTAGCCAAAATCTTTACAAAAGTTTTATAAAAGAAATTACCTAAAGAAATAGGCCTATAATTTGAAATTTGAAAGCATTTTCATGTTTAGGAATTAGAGGAATTCCAGTAGCTTTACAGCCCTTGATATATAATTAGTTTTAAATAAATACATAACTTCTTTATAAAAACAAATACCTACTACGTACAAAGTACTCTTAAAAAATTAAAATGTAAAACCATCTGGAATAGGAGTAGATGAAGAAGGGCCAGAAAAAACAATATTTTTAATTTCTTCCATGGTAATCGGAGCAATAAGAGATTTTTTAAAAATTTAGGAACAATCTTACCAATCAGGATATTATAAGTAGATACAAGTTCAAGTATTTGAGAATTAAAAAAAAAAAATCTTAAAATGATTAAAAAAAGCCTCA
>NW_021477863.1:0-375 GCF_001605985.2 Dendrobium catenatum | reverse complement strand
GAAATCTTGATGCAGGTGAGAAGAAGAAGGAGAAAATGATGGCACTGAAGGCGCACAAATTGAATTCTGACTCTTCCGGGTCTGAAAGCAATGAATTTGCCTTAATCGCAAGGCAATTCAAAAGCTTTCTAAGGAAGAAGCAAAAGCATAATTGGAGAAAGGGTAAGGATAATAAATATTTAAAGGGATGTTCTAATGTTGTCTGTTATGAATGCAGGAAGCCTGGAAAAGTGAGAGCTGATTGTCCTACACTTGAAGATCACTCAAGCAAAGAAAAGGGTGAAGAGAAACCTAAGATAAGGAAGGACAAGAAGAGAGTCCAAAAGGTGTTTTGGGCGGATTCTGCATCGGATTCATCGGAGACGGAACCAGAAG
>NW_021477862.1:0-221 GCF_001605985.2 Dendrobium catenatum | reverse complement strand
ATATTCTAAGCTTGATTTTGTTGTAGTTGGATGGCTTGGATCTCTTTTACACTATTTGTCTCTATGACATAATCATTGGGTTCTTTAAAATTGGTTTTCGGCTGGGCTGCTGGTGGCATTTCCTATTTTTGTGTGCCTTCAATTTTCATTTTTATGGTTATTAGCCTTATCAAATTTTTTTTTATTTGGTTAGCAATTATTTATCCCAGTTGGGGCCTTCC
>NW_021477861.1:0-262 GCF_001605985.2 Dendrobium catenatum | reverse complement strand
GCCTGGACGATATCACACAATTATGCCTAAATTGATTCAGGAATCAAGGAAGTAATTAAGGATGAATGATATGTTCACATCATCCTGGATGATCATTGGATCGGCCATGATGATCTATTCAAAAACTCTTAGTTGCTTTTGGATGATAAATATCGGCTAGATCAAATTCAGGGCGATGCTCTAGACAATTTTCCTCTGATTTGAACTGATAGGCCAGGACGATCGTGATATCATCCGAGATGATCAAGAAAATTTTCAATAA
>NW_021477860.1:0-203 GCF_001605985.2 Dendrobium catenatum | reverse complement strand
TCCACTTTATTACATTTGACTCAAGAAAAGGTAAAAAGACTTGAAGTACACTTACAGACTAACTCAGTCCTAATCTACCCAATTTAGAGCTGGCTTGATTTGTAATTGACATTGTAGACTTGAAACGTTAGTAGGCAGGGCAATAGTAGAAAAAATGGAATTATCAGAAATATTTGCTATCATCAAAATTATAATCCCTAAAT
>NW_021477859.1:0-335 GCF_001605985.2 Dendrobium catenatum | reverse complement strand
TTCTTTCCTTTATTTTTTCTGCACTTTATTTCCGCATATATCTTTTATTGCGATTTATTGCGTGAATGAAATTGATTATCGATCTTTTTATTGTGAATGAAATTCGCTTCCACATAAAGTCATAAAAAGATACTTCTTTTCGTTAAAGAAGTTTTTAATCATCCAATTCACCACCCTCTTGGCGCATCTACTAACTTCAATTGGTATCTAGTAATTACAGGAAGGTATACGGTTTTGTTATAGTGGATGATTATTCAAGATTCACTTGGGTTAGATTTCTATTTCATAAAAGTGAATAATTTGAGGAATTTAGAAATTTTTCGACTTGGATTCAA
>NW_021477858.1:0-501 GCF_001605985.2 Dendrobium catenatum | reverse complement strand
AAACATGAAGTCTTCAAATCAAATTCAGCATGAAATACTTTTAGTTTTTGAAGCTTAAAATTATCATTTTATTTGAAAGGGAGTGATTGTAATTGAGTGAATAAAAACATACACACACACACGCACACATAAGGAGATCATATAAAAATTAATACTAATTGTACAGGACGATATCAGTTCGTACGGGACGATCAGACAGTTATCTCCTATTAAGATCACATGGAACGAATAGGAACTGGCTTGAAAAATTTTCTAAGTCTTATTCGTCCGAGACAAAATTAACAATCGTCCGGGACGATTTGCTCTCTGTAAGATTTTCGTCAAGACAAAAATAAATTAAATATCGTCTAGGACGATCTGGTCCCTGTAAGATTTTTGTATAGATGAATAAAATTTTCGTCCATACGATTAACCGACTTAGAACGGTTTTTCTGCAGTTTTTGGAATCGACCTTGTAATAACAATTCGTACTGGACGAACTTGGTTCGTACGGGACGATCA
>NW_021477857.1:0-247 GCF_001605985.2 Dendrobium catenatum | reverse complement strand
TAAGGATCCTTTTAATGATTTGAACCCAACTAAGTCACAAACTCCTTGAAATTACCTCCAATGGTCAGAAATGATCTTACAAGGGATCAACAAGTGTTTTAGAAATTTTTAATTATTTTTTAATTAATTAAATTGATTAAATATTAATTTTCAATTAAAATTATATTAAGGTTGAGTTTGATGTCAAATTAAAGTGGTTTCAATTTTCATAGATTAAGGATTAAATTATGGTCAGTTAGAGGTATTA
>NW_021477856.1:0-860 GCF_001605985.2 Dendrobium catenatum | reverse complement strand
AGGGGGCTTCCTTAAATAACTTACCTTATTTTAGGAAGGAATTTAAAATTCACATAGATTGTAATATGAAATTAAGAACTTCCCTGAATTAAGATTCACCCAATATATAAGGTAATGAATAGCCAATTTAGGAAATTTAAATTAGGAAAGTATATTTAAATCATCTACCATTTGAATTCAAATAGACATGATTTGAGGGACTTTCCTAATATAGGTTTCCTCCCTTACAAAATAAAATTCAAATTCAAATTCAATTGAATATGAATTTATATAGTTTCCAAAATTAAAGGGATTTATTTTAGTAAAGGGTTTGAATGCTGAATTTTGAATTTGGAGCCAAAGGGAGAGGATGTTGGTCGGCAGCTTTGGGAATGGGCTTGGGGTCGACGGTTAGTTGATGTTCGATCTTGGCCTTGGGTGGAGGGTCCGGCCAATGTATGAAATGCAAAGGGGGGTGGCGGCTAGGGTTGGAGAGGGGAGGGATGTTGGTTAAGGGTTTGGGACAAGGTGGTCGATGATTTGGGATGAGGGCAGATGGTTGCATGGGTGGGTCTCGATCAAGGGAGGAAGAGGGATTTAGGGGCGGCGGCTAGAAGAAAGAAGGGGAATTAGAAAAGAAGATAAACCACGAGCCCGGACGCTTCCTGCAGCTAATGGGTAATCTTTGTCCTCACCTAGGGACTTCAAACCACGAGCCCGAACACTTCTTGCGGCTGGTGGCTATTTTGTTTCCCTCACCTAGGGACTTCCACTCTCTTAGGAACTCCCAGAGCTCCTCAGAGCAAAGTGCAGAAATTTTTTTCTTTGAAATCATCCATTAACCTCAAATGATGAGGCTTTAAATAGCCAACAAACAATGA
>NW_021477855.1:0-238 GCF_001605985.2 Dendrobium catenatum | reverse complement strand
TTTAAACAAATCTCCTAAACTCCCCCTGAATTGATGTATATATGAAAATAAGGAAGCATTTTAAACCATTGAACAATTTTTTTTTTGTTTTTCAAAAATTTTAATAACAAACTTAAAAAAATATTACAAGACCACAAACAAAACATACGAACACAATAATTTAAAATTCAAACTTAAAAAAAATATTACAAGACCAGAAATAAAACATACGAACACAATAATTTCTCCCCCTTTTTGA
>NW_021477854.1:0-258 GCF_001605985.2 Dendrobium catenatum | reverse complement strand
TTATAAAATTCGCTTTTTTATAATTATACCATTTATTCAAGTAAATTAAACATTTTTATCAAATAATTTATTTTTTTTATAATACGAAGTCTAACAAAAAAAGTACTAGCTTTATTGAAAAATTGAGGGTATTTTAAAATTAATAATTTGTGCCCCTAAAAAAAAATTTCTCATGTACATGTGTGCTACAATGGGTGAGAACTCAAGCTCAATAAAAGTAATATCATATACATTTTAGATAATAAAAAACACAATTCT
>NW_021477853.1:0-336 GCF_001605985.2 Dendrobium catenatum | reverse complement strand
GCCGCCGGTGGCTGGGCCGGCCAAGGGAGGCCGGCGGTGGAGCTTGGGTGGTGGTGGGGAAGTGAGAAAAGGAGGTTTCGGCTAGATGGGGGAAGAAAGGTTTGGAGAGAAAAGAAATAAAGAAAATTCAAATGAATATCCTTGATCACCACTCTACCGATAGAACTCACAAAGAGATCTCCGGCGACTTCCTCTTCAAGAACTCACAAAGAGATCTTTAGAGGCTTCATGAACTCACAAAGAGAATCATAAGAGGCAAATTTTCATTCATCAAAACTAAGCTATTACATAAGAAAATGACCATATAAATAGGCCTCAAAATGACAAGAAAGCAAA
>NW_021477852.1:0-309 GCF_001605985.2 Dendrobium catenatum | reverse complement strand
ATTTTTCTTTCATACCTCATTATCATGACCAGATAGTAGAACGACCTTTTCAGTTGAAAGTCTTCCATCAGTCCCAGAGTTCAACCATACATGCCATATAGCAATTCCCTTGCAAGATGCAACAGCTATAACTTCAAAAGGCCTATTACGAATTCAAGGTTTCATACACACAAATTAAAAAATATTAGCACCATAAGAACTAAATGAAACAGAGAAAGTAAAAAAATAAAATCGTAAGACGTCCAGAATAGGAACCTTTTAGCTAATTTTTTTTTAGCTACATGACCAGAAAAAATGTAGAGCAAAAGA
>NW_021477851.1:0-297 GCF_001605985.2 Dendrobium catenatum | reverse complement strand
TAGAAAATGATCATGAAGAAAGGATGCCTAAGTGTGGGGACTCACACCTAACTTCAGAGGAACGATTTAAGATTTAAAATTTACTCTAGGATGGTGCCACGAGGGGCGTTCTCCAACTCTAGCGGATCTAATCTTAAGGAAAAGAAGCACGGGGACTAACACTTAACCTTAAAAAGAACAAGAAATTTTCTTTTTTGATTTGAATTGGAATTGAACTTTGAATTTTCATTGAATTTGATGTGATTTGAGATTTTGATTTTGAATAGAGATATGAATTTGGAAGATTGACAGTCTTGA
>NW_021477850.1:0-1169 GCF_001605985.2 Dendrobium catenatum | reverse complement strand
AAAAATACAATTTTTAACAAATATGGCATAGCTCTAATATTTTTATTTAAAAAAATATTAGAAAAAAATATCCCCTTCATGAATAGGGCCAGTTCTTTTCCAGCTTAAGAAAAAATAAAAATAAAAATTCGGAATTCCCTTTTTCTCCTTTTCCTGCTCCCACTTCCTCAACCCATAACTCCCATTCCCGATTCTTTAAAACCTTCGCCCCTCTTTCTCCGAAACCACTCAAAATCAAGACTGCAATCATCTCAAAAGGAGCGGAAGTGAACTTCTTCGAAGCCCAGAGTCGCCATGTTGGGAAAAGCTCTCTCCTCCCCAACGCCTTCCACCGGTTCTCTCGCCGGCGATGGCGATCTGGAGGCTGGCTTCTCCGGCGGAGTCCCTTCGGCAGCCCCTATTTACTACGGGAAAGGAACGTACCGGGCGTTGACACCTCCAAAGCCGGTGAGATTCTTCTTCGACGACCTGTCCGATGACGAATCTAACCACTTTCTCGACTTTTGCTTCCTATGCAAGAAGCAACTCGGCGGAAACCGCGACATCTACATGTACAGGTTCGTGCTGTAAATACTTTCGATTACCCCCGTAATCTAGAGCGTGAGGGTTGGGATCTGAAACGATCTGTGGCTTAAATGGTTGCAGGGGTGATACACCGTTCTGCAGCGTAGAGTGCCGGCAGGAGCAGATAGAGATGGATGAGGCTAGAGAGAGAAACTGGAAGCTTGCGATGATCGAGCAGCAGCAGAAGCATCAGAAATCCTCCAGCCAAACCAAATCGCAGAGAATCAAGGTCCGACTTGGGACCGTCGTCCCAGCCTGAGATCTACGGTGGCGCTATAACAGAACTTCATCGCAATAGAATGAAATGAAGATAAATATAAACATAAGTGAGAAAATGAGAGAAAAATTCGGAGAGAAATCATGTGATCTGAAGGAGATTGGTTTCTGTTGGACTTAGGTTTCTGCCCTCTCTTTAAGCATAGATCGGATCTTGCCGCCGCCGACGGTCACTTGGATCTGAAACTTTTTTGTTTTAAATATTTATGATATGTACAGGAACGATTTTCCTGCAAATTTTGCAAATAGTGAGGTTTTTTCTGCAATCTCCCGGGTTCAAGTTGAAAAAAAAAAAAAAGAGTTCTCTAGTCTTCTTTTTATTTTTGTAG
>NW_021477849.1:0-211 GCF_001605985.2 Dendrobium catenatum | reverse complement strand
CCTTAAGAACAAAAATTAAAGATCTGTTTAAAAAATTTAGATTAATTTTAGAAATTAAAACATAGATCTAATATGCATGAAACTTGAACCATTCAAACATAGTGACATCTCCAACCTTATGAAAAATTTCCACTGAATTTAAAAATATTAAGCTATTTAATTAATTAATGCATTAATTAAATAATAAAAATTCTAAAATTTCCAATAAATC
>NW_021477848.1:0-1360 GCF_001605985.2 Dendrobium catenatum | reverse complement strand
TCTTTGGAAACAATGATGTTACACATTTGCCCTTGGATTATTTATTATTTATGATATGTTATGAGTTATTTATCATATTTAAATTATCACATTTGCTAATAATTTATTATATAAATTTAATTTTTCATTGAAAGATAACTATCCAAATGGACAAATTTTCAAAACTCCTATGTTTACTTTAGTTTATAGTCAAAATCTAGCTACCTAAAGAGACCAAATTTATCGGATTTTCTTTGAACTTAATATTGTTGATATAGAATTTGAATTACACAAATCTCAAAATAAATTTAATAACTTTCAAGTATATCAATATATAATTTGTATGAGGACATTTTCACACAATTTTTATTTAATAATGAATAAATTAAGAAAAAGATAGATATAGGTGTAAATGAGTCAAGTTTGAGTGCACTTATTATGTGTTCATGTTTGGATTGCTTAAAGTTCATTTATTCAAAATCAACTATTGTTTGAAAATATTCATGTTATACCATTCTGCGAACACAAAGCAAACATGCTAGAATCGCTCTACTTATTTAACAATAAATTAATAAATACTAAAATATAAAATTCATGATACTTGCATAAATACTTCATAGATCTCTAGAAATTCACTTGATAGGCATGAATTTTGATGCACCATTTTTGGTGAAAACTTTCATAATTAAATTCAAAATCATATGAACTATAATTTCAACAAATTTATAATTGAATTAATATTAAACATCTTAAAAAAACTTAATGGCATAACAAGTGATCTGATCTGAGTTCAAATGAATCAAAATATAGCACTCAAAGCTTATGTGAAAATATTAGGACATTAATTGAAGGAACAATCTCAAAATCTTGTATGCTTATAGTTAAATTGAGCTACTCAGTGAGACAAATCCGTTGAGCTCAAACTCTTTTGATTCTGACGCCTTTAACATACTTAAATACTATATAAATAATTAATTATCAAAAGATTTAATATGGACAATTCAATGGAGTGATATATAATTTTGATTAAGTTTACCAAAATATAGCTCTAAAAATTTTATGAATAGATCCCTTCTATGCATGAGGGGGATCTTGACATTAAGATTGAAGGGAGCTTAGAGGTTTGAAGAACTCTATGCTGACCTATATTTTCACGTCTTTACCCTCGACCGTGCCCGATTGGTCTTGATTGAACTACGTCGAGCCTAATCTTATTTGAATCGCCGTTAATTCAAGCATGATCTTTTTGTATTAGCTTGAGCGGGTCAAATTGTGATGGAGTCATCTCGAACCAAGTCGAATTAGACCCGACTAGGGGTGCAAAAGAGTCGAGTCGAGCTCGAGTCAAAAGGCGTTCGAGTCGAGCTCAACTTTCAAATAC
>NW_021477847.1:0-489 GCF_001605985.2 Dendrobium catenatum | reverse complement strand
TGTTGTAGTGGAAACAGTCCAGCGAAAACTGCTGGACTGCAGTTTTATTTTTCCAAACAGCAGTTATTAGGCTTAGGATGACTGGAGACGTGAGAGCAAGGGTTGGAATTCCTTGATGGCAGTCTTAGAAAACAGCATATTCCATGTGGGAAGGGTTTAGAGTAGAAAACCAATGTAAAGGTGTTAAAAAAAATTCAGCCAGCAGGGGAATACGGGACAGAATTTGGTTTTCAAAATTAAAAGGCTGAATTTTGGTAAGAATTGAGAGGTGATTGCATAAGTATGGAATTTCGGCTAGGTGAAAATCTCAGATTTTGGAAGTATTTCCAAAGAGCTCTGAGTTAATGGGGGAGTTAATTAGGAGCATTAATTGGCTCCTAATTAGGCAAAGGAAGGAGGAAGAGGGGGTCGGCATATGAGAGAGGGAGGGAGAGGGTTTGATTTCAAATAATTGGGCCCCAATTACTTAAGTGAATTAATCCTTAAATA
>NW_021477846.1:0-415 GCF_001605985.2 Dendrobium catenatum | reverse complement strand
CAAACGGGGGATATGCCGGGGTGCTGCCGAAATTTTTATTGAAATGTACAAAGACTTGAACAATAAGAAGACCTTATTGGACAACAATATAAAAGACTTGTACTCGAACAGAAATGCACAGAACTCGAACTAAAAGTGCAGAGGACTTGTATTGGAACAGGAATGCATAGAACTTGAACTAAAATGAGCAGCGGACCTGTACGATGAACAGTGGACTTGTGGACTAAAACTCTAAGTGATTTCTAAAGATCAAACCCAAATGGAGAAGATATACGAAAAGGACACCCGATGTACGAAAAGGACACCCGATGTACGATATACGAAAAGGACACCCGATGTACGATATACGAAAAGGACACCCGATATACGAAATGGTATAAAGGCAACCCGATGTACGAAAAGGACACCCCCTGAC
>NW_021477845.1:0-250 GCF_001605985.2 Dendrobium catenatum | reverse complement strand
ACCAGACCCAGGCCTGCCTCCCATACCGAACCCAGGGTCTGACCTGACCTGGATCGAGCTCAATTCGACTCAAACCAAGCAGGTTTGAGCCCAACTGAGCCACCAGATTGACCCCAGCTTCCCCAGGCCAATTTGGCTCCACTCCCAGCTCCAGTGTGTCCCCATCGGCCTTCCCTGGTCAACCCGACCCAGACCATGGCCAGCGGTGGTCGGAACCAATGGAGAGCAAGCTCCGGTGGTCCCCCCAGGC
>NW_021477844.1:0-1508 GCF_001605985.2 Dendrobium catenatum | reverse complement strand
TATATATATATATATACAAAATTACTAAATCTAAAAATAATATATCAAAAACTATACCAAATAAAGAAAATATACCTAAAACTAGAAGCAAGAGGAGACTATACCAAATAAAGAGGAGACTACACTAAATAAAAAAAAGTGATTAAAACTTGAGAAGTATTAGAATTACATATACGTGAAACTTTTGGTATTTGAATTCCTAAATAGATTGGTCATGATGTCACACCACTTGGGCATCACCAACCCTCCTCATAGAGCCTGATCGAATTGTCTTAACACAAAAAATATATATATACTGAACACATAAAAGTATATAGCTTGCACAAGAAATGAGTAAAACATTTCGAAGTATTTCTTTTGTGGATGGTGGCTACCCAATATATGGGGTGCTAAGAACAAAAAAAAAATCGTTACATGATGTGCAAATATTTTTTTATAAAAGTATAAGATTAGTCTAAATGTCCCTCCTAAAAAGATTGTAATTTTTTATTATGATACATTACGATTTGGCCAAAAATGTGAACTAAAGATTTATAGAACTTTAACTTATCTTTCCAACAAGTTCAAGACCCTTAAAAATGGAGTATTGAGCTAAAAAATGTGGCTAAAATACTTGAACTACACAATCAAGGTTATGTTTGAGAAACTACTAATCTAAGGCTTAGAGAAGATTGAAAAGTTACTAATAAAATCATGATGATAAAATACAATAAATATTATATATATATGGAGCAATATAACGTATAGCTCATGTCAAGTTGAATTTGAGATAGGGCTGACCGCAGCCATGTCCTTAGTCTCCGAATTTTGTTGCTGTTCCTACCTAGCGCAAGTATGATTGCAAGTTTGGATGGGTTGTTCTAACAAGAATCTTTGACCTTAAGGGCAACAAGGAGTTTTGGATGTACTTTAAGATGAGTGCAGTATATAAATAATTTCTATTGTACTAACCTAAAACTTAAAATAAATCTAAGAGACTATTTGGTACCAAATGTTGAGTAGGAATTAAGGATTTAACCTAAATCCCACCAAGTCAAACAATTAAAATGACAACTTTAAATCTTACGAAATATTAAATCATGTATTTCCTCTGATTTGCCTTAAATCACATATTTATTAAGTTCGAGAGTTTGGTGGATTTACATAATTTAGTGAATAGAAATGTGGGAGAAAGGTGAGGGTTGCCTTTATCTGATAGTGATCTTCCATCGCATAAATTCCTCGCTTCCTTTTTGTTAACATCTTCTCATCAATGAAATAGAGTAGGCATGGAAAGGGAAGAGGGGATAAAGAAAATAATTGCTCTTCTCCTTCATTTACACAATGTCAATCCCGTTATTGCCCCTTTAAGTTAGCTAAGCTCCTATTGCAACTTTATGTATGATGAGGAGAGTTTTGGGACATTAAGGTAGGAGAAAATTACTAGTTAATAAATATAAAGTAATACTATTAATTTATAATTTAATTTGATTATATTAACCTTTAACTTTAAAATTTTTATTTTTAAC
>NW_021477843.1:0-268 GCF_001605985.2 Dendrobium catenatum | reverse complement strand
ATTTTGGTTATTTTCTGAAGATTTTTGTCCGGGTATTCTTTATTCGACGATGTTTTTAGATGACTGGATTTTTCTGTGGAATTAAAAATTGTCTGTGCAGTAGAATAAATATTCTGAAATGTTATTATCTACATTCTGTACGAATTTGGTAAATTGAAATTTTCAGGAAAAATTGTGTAAATTCCGTATACTGCCGTTGTGCTACCCTATTTTTGCCTGATTTCTGATTTCTCCGGATTTCTTCTGAATTGATATGCTATTTGTATAT
>NW_021477842.1:0-822 GCF_001605985.2 Dendrobium catenatum | reverse complement strand
TCATCAAGAAGAAGATCATCAACAAAAAGCACACACACCATGATACATCCTCTTTCAACTACTAGCAATAATATCTATGATTAAAGCGAAAATATATGAGCTTAAGATTGATCGTTGATGTAATAGAATTGAAATAAGAAAATACTTGATCAAACCACCTTATATTTGAACACAAGTAACAACTTCTGCATACATATCCTTAATTACTTGAATACAACCATTGTTAAATCTTTTATTTTCTAGAACTCTTCAGAACATTTCTCTTGAAATTTTTCATATGCTTTCTTAAAATCAATAAATATCATATGTAGATAGTGCTTACTCTCTCTAAACTTCTCCATCATACCTGTCAAAAAATTTCCATCATACCTCTAAAAAAATGCATAGCTTCCATAGTAGACCTACTTACATGAATCCAAACTAATTTTGAGAATTATTAGTATCATGTTGTAATCTATGCTCGATTACTATCTCCTGTAATTTTAATGTATGACACATTAACTTACATCCTCTATGATTCACTAACTCTTATGCATGACCTTTATTCCTAAAAATATGAGCCAACATTTTAATTGGTTGAGGATTAAAGGTTTATAAATTTAAATGAAATATGTTGATTACTAGTGTGAATAATTAAATTAAAATTTTCTGGAATTTTAAATGAATTATTGAATTTTTGTAATTTTGGGATTATTTAAGTACATTAATTAAGGGGCCAAAAGTTGACCTTTAAAATTAAATTGATTCTTGAAATTTTAGTATTCTCTTAAATATTAGACCCTAATATGAGTAATTAGACTCTAAGTTTGCTCAATTTGAAAT
>NW_021477841.1:0-282 GCF_001605985.2 Dendrobium catenatum | reverse complement strand
TTCTAACATTCCACAAACACTAATTCTGTCAATCATATATTACATGTTTGCTAGACGTATTCCTCTTCTCTTTCAGCCATTTATTTCTCTAGAGAGTTAAATGAAAATATTTGTTTAATGGGTTGAGTTTACAATGTCAATAGTACATACATTTTTTAAAAGCAGTAAAAAAAGTAGCGGAATAAACATTATGGTTACAATCTAAAAATAAAATCATAAAAATGTTGTCCCAAATGAAACCCTAATCTTCCAAGATAGGCTAACTAATGTCTCATTACATAA
>NW_021477840.1:0-231 GCF_001605985.2 Dendrobium catenatum | reverse complement strand
CATGTATTGAAAAACATATTCCTAAGGGTTTAGAGAGATCTCTAAAGAAAAGAAATTTTAATTTTAAACAAAAATAAGATTTTCTTTATTATTTTATGCTTAATTCCGAAAAATAATAAGAATTTATTTATAAGTAAAAGAAAGAGGAATGTTTTAGAAGGATTTAGGATGAATTGGATGACTTTTTAGGTTCATATATTTGCTATTTTAATTAAATCCGAAATTACTTTA
>NW_021477839.1:0-305 GCF_001605985.2 Dendrobium catenatum | reverse complement strand
GTCCAAGCTTTGGATCTATGTATCCCAATTCAAAACTCCACTTTCACAACACTTTACACTTGCTCAAATTACATTTAAAAAAATTAAAATTCTAGACTCTCCTGTAGGGTTATCCTAAGCAGTTAATAAAAAAATAGTTATTCCCAAGCAATTATGTATATATATGCAGAAAAAAAAGTAAACACACTGGTCACGCTCTTCTTATTTGGGGGCTTTACAGCTGAAGCACATGTGCAAGCATTTATAACAATTGATATATAATTTTTTGATTTAGCCCCCTTTTTATTGCCCTGCATGAGCGTGGC
>NW_021477838.1:0-230 GCF_001605985.2 Dendrobium catenatum | reverse complement strand
CCCCCCCCCCCCTCTTGATTAGCTTGGGCCAGTTCTATAGGGCTTAACATCCATAACGAACTTTCAGTTCTCACTAGACATTTGCAAGAGGATGTACCTTGTTGTATGCTTTTTTTGATGATATTATTCTTGTTGATTTCGGTTAGATTACATAAAGGATCAGTCTTAAGACAATATCTTTTTGCTTTAGTCTTGGATGTTCTCACTAGACATTTGCGAGAGGATGTACC
>NW_021477837.1:0-230 GCF_001605985.2 Dendrobium catenatum | reverse complement strand
ATATTATTTGTTTATTTTGATATGAAAATGAAATGTAAATTGTATAGTGAATGTATTAGATGAAAATTTTTCATTCATTTTATAATGTTTAATAATATTATTATTTATTACGCCATCTGGTTCAAACCCTGAACCTCTCCTTCTTCCTGTTCGTTGTCCGGAGAGCCCTTGGTCCATAATACTTGATGCAGGTTGGGTCTCATAAGGAGATTTCCTAGCTAGGGAAGGAG
>NW_021477836.1:0-1240 GCF_001605985.2 Dendrobium catenatum | reverse complement strand
ATTAATAAATCATCAATAAGATAATCACAAATCTAGATAAGTAATTGATAAATCAAATCAAACCTAAACCCATGGTAACTATTGGGTAACTCGGGCCTATGAAGCTATTAAATTTTTTAATACAGGTGAAATAAATCTCATGACCTTGATGTAAATAAATACAATTATTGTTCAACCTAATTAATTAATAATAAATCACTAATCAATGGAATACATCATACCTTATATAGATTCCATTTTGAAGAGCATAAGTGTATTAAATTTTATGGCTTAAGGACTAAAATACCTAATTAAAATTTAAGACTTTAGAGAACTAATAATTAATAAATCATAAACATAAAACTCATCCTAAAAAATAAATATCAAAATATCAAACTTAAACTGAAATTAAATTCCCCTTGACCTAAAATAAACAAACAAAATACTAAAAAACTCCAAATAATAACCCATTTATGATACATCCAAAATACAAAACTTGACATACACATTGTTGATGGTTTGTTAAGATAATCAACCTTAGTTTTAGGCTAGGCTATTATCCTTCTATACATGATTTTCTTTTTTGTGTGATGTGATTTTTATGTGGATTTCATTACATACTGGTTGTCATGGCTACATGTGTTCTATGATGACTATTGATGTGATATTTATGTTATGTTACTTGTTATATAATGTGATGGGTGCTAGATTTCTTCTACGTTAAGAACGATTTGGTTGTTAATGAAGTTTTCTAGAGATGACCATGCTCATGTAGGGCTATAAAGGGAGGGTTAAATGAAATTTGATCAACAAAAAATTCTACAAGTGCTTTAAATGCCTAGCCCCCTAAACATAAAAATAAAAAGAGAGAGCATGACCAAGTCAATGTGCTTTCTCAAATGTTATCAATTTATTATATTAATACTTTGAATTTTTAATTACTCTATATATAAACTACTTAGGATAATATACAGGTTGTATTAGAGTTATTTTTAAAATTTTAATATATAAATTTAAATTTTAAAGAGATGTAAAAGTTACTTTAAAATGGGACTTTAATATCCAATTTGGAATCTAAAGAGGAAGGAAACGCCCCTTCGGGTAAGTGTTCCTTCATTTTGGAGCTAGATCCAAATTAGTATGACTTAAGATCTAAAGAAAAAGAGACACCCCTTTAGAGAAGAGTTCTTTTTATTTGGATATCAGAACTGAAGAAATGATGAAGACAAAAATATATCCCATTTTAAAACTTGTATCATTC
>NW_021477835.1:0-218 GCF_001605985.2 Dendrobium catenatum | reverse complement strand
TTAGAGAATTTTTAATGAGTTCAATTAAAAAGACATTGAAATCTTAACTCATCAAATTTTGCTGCTACTATAGCTTAAATATACGACTAGCAAAAGATGAAAAGAGAAACCAATCCCCAGCGGAGTCGCTAGAAATCTGTGGGCTCCGAAAATTCATCCCCGGCCTCCGCTCGCGCTCGCTTTTTCTTATTCGGCGAGGGAGGTTTAACGAACTAAGT
>NW_021477834.1:587-879 GCF_001605985.2 Dendrobium catenatum | reverse complement strand
GGATGGCAGGTATGATGATTGAGAATAGCTCAATAGCATTCAATTTCCATAGCTTTTTTCTTACAAGGATGCTGCTACACATCTTGATATGTCATAGGAATAGACGAGGATGACAGAGACAAGACATATGGTGCAAGGGGTGGAACCAGTAATAATTTCCAGGGGGCAAACTTACAAGTAACTGTTGGTATATATGTCGGGGGTCCAGGGGGTAGCGCCCCCTGGCTGGGTTCGTCCTATAATTTTGCTAAGGGCTAATCGCCTAAAGATCATAGTATTAGTATTTTATTTG
>NW_021477834.1:0-533 GCF_001605985.2 Dendrobium catenatum | reverse complement strand
TTGCCTAAAGATTCCTGTAATAAAGAGTAAAAAAAACCTAGAGGGAGATAATTACCTAAAAATTCATATAATAAACAAAATTTTAATTTTTTTAGGGGGGCAATTGCCTTCCGGGCACTTAAGGGTTCCACCCCTGTATGGTGCTAAACAAGGTGGATATCAAATGCAATACAAGAGTGAATAAAATAAGTAGTATGCTTCGTTTTCCCCTGTTGGAGAGCAACAGGAAGGTTTAAGTTAGATGTATCATTAGGTGGTGGTTGCTGAATTGAATCCTACAATGTAGTGGGAGGTGTTGTCATGGTTGGAGGATGAGGGCGATGAGAGTATGCATATAGCGGTGTAGAGGTTAAAAGTGCAGATTTCGGTGGAAGAGGAACAAAGGTTGAGTAAGGCTTAGGGTCATAGGAGGTGAAAATGAAGGGGTAGTGAAAAATGGCAGAAGTATGCATGCATCCTGCAAATTAGCACCGATAACCTTTTTTGCTCTGTAGCAAAGAAGAAAAATGGCTGAGAAACATTCATGATATCCC
>NW_021477833.1:0-551 GCF_001605985.2 Dendrobium catenatum | reverse complement strand
CGCCAGCAGATTAGAATAAGGAGGATGCGAGAAAAGCTGTCCAGTAGGAGGGTATGATCTAAATCATATTGATAGAAGTTAAAACGGCCTCAGCCCAGATTTTGTCAGGAGCAAAAGCTGGCTGAGCTCTTTTATTGGCTTTCACTCTACACTCATTCTGAGACTCTGTTCCAGGTCCAGACATAGGCAAGCTTAGGAAGAAAGTTGGGACATAGGCCACAGAGGCTTGATACCACACAGTAGTCTCGGTTTAAGGTTTCTTTTGGGATATCTTTCTTATTGCTTTTTTAAAGCAGCTTTTTAGTATAAAATATTTTAGTTTGAAATTTTTTGTAACAGAAAGTTGTTTTAGAAAGCAATAAGAAAACAATCTTAAACGAGGCCTAAGGTCTCGTTTGGGACGACTTTTTTACTAGTTGTTAAAGCGACTTTTTAGTTCAAAAATCAAAATTTTAATACTAGAAATCTGCCTTAAGAAGCATTAAGAAAGCTGTCCCAAACGAAGCCTAAGTCTCATCAGAATCATATCAAAAGAGGTGATAATAACTACG
>NW_021477832.1:0-203 GCF_001605985.2 Dendrobium catenatum | reverse complement strand
ACTATGTAGATTAAAAAATACTAATGAAATTCATAAACATTAGCCACATTTCAAAACAAATCTAATAAAAACAAACTTTCATTGATATTAAAGAAAATACATTGAACATAAAAACATAAAAACAAACACATTACAATAAAACATATAAGATAAAAACAAAACAAAAAAAACAAAAAAAAAAAACAACAGACACAGACATAAAA
>NW_021477831.1:0-274 GCF_001605985.2 Dendrobium catenatum | reverse complement strand
ATTAAAATATTTAATCTAGATTTCTTGATTTCACTCATGCCTTTGTATAAGATGTGTAATTTAGCCCAAATTTCCTTGCCAGTAAAGCACATGGATATAAACATAAAATCATCAAAATTTAAAACACAAAAAAATAGTTTAGTGATTTAGCATTGATTTGTTCTTCTCTACTCCATTGATTAAAAGGAATATCAATTTTAATTCCATCTATAATACGTGACAGTATAGACTAACTAATTAAAATCATTTGCAACATTTAAAAATTTATTGATTG
>NW_021477830.1:0-228 GCF_001605985.2 Dendrobium catenatum | reverse complement strand
TCTTCCTTTTGTTTAAAAGCATTAGAGAGCAATTGAGCACAAAGAAATAAAAGGAAAGAAGACAAGGGACAACCTTGTCTAAACCCACTCTTTCCTTCAATCCAATTAGATTGATTACCATTGATAAGAATAGAGAACTTTGAATCTTGAACACACTCCAAAATGAGGCTAGAGAATTTAGAAGGAAATCTAAAATACTCCAAGGATTTCCTTAAGGTAGGCCATCCC
>NW_021477829.1:0-210 GCF_001605985.2 Dendrobium catenatum | reverse complement strand
ATATGGGAGGGTAAAGCATCAATTTCCCTCCTTTCACTTTTGAGGATAACGTGATTCCATGGGGGGGGGTATTGATAGGCCGGTCCCTGGATTGGGTCTAGCCGGTACAACTAGGACTGGTTTAGGTTTACATGAGGTGGAACAGGGTAAGTTTCCCCCCATCAATGCCACCACAATCCAAGTGGGGCCCACAAGCTTAATTAGGGGGAA
>NW_021477828.1:0-2777 GCF_001605985.2 Dendrobium catenatum | reverse complement strand
TAGAAAGGAATTTACGCCATAATTCAATCCCTCAGGTATGAGACATTACCTGCTTCCCCAAGATTTCGTTATCTTCTCTGACCACGAAGCTTTACGATATTCCAATTACCAGAAAGAAACTGAATGACCGACACGGAAGATGGGTCGAATTCCTCTCAGCCAAACCTGTAACGGCCATTAGGCACGAAGAGCTGGTGTTTGAAAACAAGGCTCAGGATGCACTAAGTCGTAGGATGTGTACGCGTGAGATGAGAACTGAAGTGATTGGTTTTGAGCAAATTAAAGAAACTATTTTGGACTGCCCCGATTCTTGGAGAAGACCCTTATTCCGAAGACTAACAACGGAGGGACGAGCGGTATGCTTAGGAGGATTTTTACTGGAAGGATGGGTATTGTTTGGGCTCAGAAAAGACTTGATTGCCCCACGAACTTCACTGCGAGAATTTCTTTGTGTGGAATTGCGGATGTGGAGGTTTAGCGGGTCCTTTTGGGCAGGCCGAAAAAAATTGGCAGTGTGGAGAAGTGCGGTTTTTACTGGGCCAAGCTAAGAAGGATGGTGTAGTGATTATAGCACGGTTCACACCTGTCAGCCTGGGCCAAACAACGGAAACAAAAAACACGGCCTTTACACCACCCCTCCCCTGCCTAAACCACCCTTTTGCAGGACGTCAAGCATGGCACCTTGTTTTAGGGCTACCCCAAAGGACCGTTAGGGAAACCATGACTCAGTCTGTGTAGCTGTCGATAGGTTTCTCTAGATGGACCCATATTTCTCCCTGCTCCAAGACTTCGACGCCCTTTAGAGTAGCCAAAAATCCCTGTACTTTGAACGATTGTGAGATTCACGGGCTGCCTAAAAAACCATAAGTTTCGGGCCGAGATGTGAAATTTTACTATTATTATTTGGAAAACTTTATGGCTAAAATGGGGAAAAACTGCAAATTCTCTACGCCTTCCACCCCCAAACGACGGACAAACAGAAGTTGGTTAATAGGGGAAAGGGTTTTTTTAAGAAATCTTTCTAAGGACTTTAGTAGTGAGGACAAATATACGACGATTGGGATTCCAGCTTTCCATTGCTGATTCTCTTACAACAACTCCGTCAACAGAACCACTGGTCTAGGCCCGTGCTGAAATCGTGTACTGATACCTACCTCGGACAACCCCGAGACCTCGCCTCTTCCCAATCAAGTCCCTAGACGTTAGAGTGTCTGATCAGCATCTGCATTTGCATTCCCACCATAACAGGAATTGCATAAAGAAACTCAAATGAAATATTAACAAAGCAACGCAAATACAAATAATTGCTTGATCAAAAGAAAAAGGTTTAAGAATTGAGGTCGGAGGACATTGTGATGGTGCGAAATACCGTCGAGAGCGTTTTCCCTCCCGATCCGCGAAGAAATTGATGCACATGCGAGAAGTGCCGGACCGTTTCAAAATCATTTCTGAAGATAAATTAAGCAACGCTTCGTGCTGGACCTTCCCCGAAGGTTTACACAGACCCCTGCTAATATAGAAGATTTTGTAGCCTTCGAGGACCAGGTTTACACCCCCACAACCCACTTACAAATGAGCCATGTAGTGAAACCCACCTAGTGGAGATCCCCAGCCCAGCTCACTTCCAAATTGCCCCCTTTACCTACTGCGGAGAAAAAATAGAAACATACTGGATTGATGAGATCATTTCCACGAAAAAAAGGAGGCACGACGGAGGTACCTATTACACTGGAAAGGACTACCACCAACGGAGGACATTGGTGGATCGAGAGGGTTACAGAATCATAAGACCCAAACCTTTTGAGTTGTACGTGAGATTTTAGAGCTGCTCACTCGACTAGGTCGTGTTTTCTCCCACCCCGGGGAGAATGAGTGAGTATCGGGAGACTTTAGGCAGGGTTTTATCGGCGGAGGAATTCGTAGATCGAGCGGCTACGATTCGGAGAGATATAACTTTTGATGTTATTTCATGTTATTTATATTCATTAGTAATCTTTTATTTTATCAATTGGCACTAGTTGACGTTTTCGCCCTAGTAGGGCGTGTTTATTGTAGCCCAAGGGGCATATGATGTCTTTTTCTTTTCATGCTTTGAGACCTTTATAAAGGGGTCTCTTCTTGTTTGTATGGGTTAATGTTTAGATGTGAATGAAATTTTCTGAGATTTTCTTTTGTCTTGTCTGCTTGAGAGCTTTTGGGATTAATAAACGAGGAGGACTCTAGAGAGGTTCCATCTGATATATCCCAACTAGCCTCGCTCCCGGCGAGTCTTGGGTTTTTTTTTTATTTGTTTATTGTTTTCTCTTCCCGCCACCATACCCGCAAACCCGCCTCCTTTGTCTCCTTATCAGCCAACAACCATCTCCCTTCTCAGGTACTCGCGCCGCATTTCCCCGTGCCCACCTGCCGCGGATGTTGCTAGCCGGGCGGCGTCAGAGCCCAGCTCGCCGTCGGGGGGCAGACCCCGCCCCCTTCCTGTCTTTCCTTGTGAGGAATCCCGCCGGTTCCATGCCTGGGGAAGTTTGAATTCCAGCCCTTAATTCCCCATTGTTGCTTTCCTAATTTGATTCCTCAAATTTAGTAATCAATTGATTGAGGATTAATGATCCAAATTCAAATTCAAATCTCCCTCCCCTTCTCATATGAAACTTCCCTAATTAATTAAAATCTGAAATTAAATCTCAGATTTTAATTAACACCTTGGGGCCCACTAATTAATCAAATTCCCCCTTTTTTTTCTCCTTGCTTGGCCGGCCACCCCTCTACCTTTTTCTCTC
>NW_021477827.1:0-545 GCF_001605985.2 Dendrobium catenatum | reverse complement strand
GAGCCCCGAACCACCACCTGACGCCCGGACTTCCTCGGGTCCGCCACCTGAGGCCCAGACTTCTGCCGGACCCCCACTTGAGGCCCAAACTTCTGCCGGACCACCACTTGAGGTCGGGACTTCTGTCGGACCACCACCTAAGGACCGAACTTCTGTCGGACCACCACTTGAGGCCCGAACTTCCTCGGTGCATACTCGGCTTATCCAGTTCCAGGGAGTAGCTTACCTCCTTTTAATATTTATTAGCTGTTCTGTTATTTCGATTTCGGTTCCACTACCTATTGCTTTAGTTAGTTACATAGCAGCAGAATGTCCTTTTCTTTGCCACGTTAGTTTTAGCAATGACTGGCATATATCATCCAGAGTTGTATGAAGGTAGACAGTTTTGCATTTTAATCAATACTATCAGCTCCAAGGGAACTTGGAGTTCTATCTTGCCTGTTTTCTCTTGCCCATTCGTTGATTGCAGGTATTTGCCGGCATCATATCTGGTATCACAGCGAGGATAGCGGAGGGCAGCAAACGGTTGGCCACCGGTGAAGATT
>NW_021477826.1:0-341 GCF_001605985.2 Dendrobium catenatum | reverse complement strand
AGTTTTTCCGGCTCAATTTTGTAGGAGTGTGTAGTTTCAAAAGTCCCTTTCTTGACTTTTAAACCTTGGTTTGTTGGAGAAGGTGTCTCGATCTTTTGAGAGGTCACCTGCATATACTTTGAAAAAGAAGATCTTTGTATTCTTTAGCACAAAAGACATATGAATTGATAATTTTAAATATTTATTCGGGGATCTCGGCACGCAGCGCGATGTCGACCCGTATAAATATTTAAAATGCCCCCTGTCTCACAGGGACATTTTAGGGTAGGATAGAATTGGAATCTTGAAATTTTAAATATTTATTCGAGGATCTCGGCATGCAGCGCGATGTCGACCCGAAT
>NW_021477825.1:0-258 GCF_001605985.2 Dendrobium catenatum | reverse complement strand
ATCAAAGGGAAAATCTCATAATAGTAAAAATAGTTGGTGGTGGAATCCAAATGTGCAATAAAAGATTAAGTATAAGATAAGTTTTTTATAAAAATTAGTTTAATTTTAAAAATTCTGATAATTGGGAAAGATATAAAGAAGTTCGTAAGGAATCTAAAAAAGTAATATGCGATGCAAAAACCTTAGTTTTTAGTGATTTATATAATAGATTGGATACTAAGGAGGGAGAAATATATATGTATAAGTTAACCAAACAAA
>NW_021477824.1:0-253 GCF_001605985.2 Dendrobium catenatum | reverse complement strand
ACGATTACACATTTCATAATATCTAAAGACAATTAACACAATAAACTTAACTAAAAAAAAAAACAAACACTTAACATAATCACTAACACAACAAAACATAAAAACACGAGTACAACAAAGACACAGAAATTCATCTCTACTAATCTGGTGGAGGAGGAGGAGGAATGCCACCGAAAAGGTTGAAGTAGGAGGCCATCAACATTACATTGGTATTGAATACCTTATGTCAATCATCATTTAGATTAAATGTTCA
>NW_021477823.1:0-907 GCF_001605985.2 Dendrobium catenatum | reverse complement strand
GGCTCATTGGATTCGTCTCGTCGAGCCGTTCGATTCGGGTATAAACTCGTCAAAATCGGAGATCGTTTGGTAACTCAAATTGCTGTTTGAACCTTCAAACAACACTTTGAGCCCTTGATTAGAACTCATTTGGGCTCGGATTGGGTTGATCTTGGTGTCGTTGGGTTTGTATTCCTGAGACACTCAGTTCGACTATAAGTTTGCTGAAATCGGAGTCTGGATGGTCTCCGAATTAATTTTTGAAGTTTCCAAACTTTATTTTGCATCGAGATTCATGCCCGATTAAGATAATTTTTGACGACGTATCAATTATTATTATATATATACTTGTGACGAGTCAAGACGGGTTAATCGGAGTCATTGAAATCGAATTCAATTTGAGTTAATTTGATTTGATTTTGATTCGATTGGTGAATTGATTTGAGCCCAATAATGTATCAATTTGATCAAAAATAAATTAGATTGAGTCGATCGACATCAACGAATAAAAAATCGAGCCTGATTTGAGTTGAGTGATAGGTTCGAGTCGATACTACGTCAGTGGGAGTCCACCTAAGGGAAATCCTATTTGATGACGTCTATGCTAGGTTACGGAAACCTAGGAGCTAGATATTGATTCTGGGGAAATCAACCTCAAATAATGAGGTCAATAGTCACCATCGTTTTGTTAATTAAAATTAAATTTAAATAAGTTTTAAGTATATTTTAAATTAGATTTTTTCTAGAAATCATTATAAATCCAATTTTTATCTAAAAAACACGTATAATATATCGAATCGACCATATTTTCACCCTCTTCAATTTATAATTAATTTTAATTAAAAATATCATGTTTATTATAAATTATATGAATTATAAATAAATTTCTTATATTTTAATATAAATTAAGTATAAAAATTATAAAATA
>NW_021477822.1:0-535 GCF_001605985.2 Dendrobium catenatum | reverse complement strand
TATCATCTTCTAAGAAAAGTACTTTTTGATCTTCATCATTAATACACTTCACTTGAATTAAATCCTTACTACTTATATCTCTTTGTTTGGCTAACTTATAAATATATCTTTCTCCCTCCTTAGTATTTATTATATAAATCATTAAAAACTAATCTCTTTGCATCGCAAATAGCTTTCTTAGATTCCTTACGAGACTCTTTATATCTTTCCCAATTATCTAAATTTTTACATCTAAACCAATTTTTATAACAAATATTCTTATTTTTTATCTTTTCTTGCACATAAGAAATCCACCATCAATTATTTTTACTATTAGGAGAATTTTCCTTCAAAACTCCAAGCACGTCTTTTGTAATAATCTTAATATCACTAGTCTCTTTTTCTCACATAACATTAGCATCTTCATGCACAGACAAAATATTAAGATCTAAAAATTTATTCTAAAAAATATTTTTGTTAATATCTTTTAAATGCCCCATCTAATCCTAGAAAAATATATTATTTTATTTTTTATTTTATGCCCCTTTATCTTAAA
>NW_021477821.1:0-236 GCF_001605985.2 Dendrobium catenatum | reverse complement strand
ATAATTAAATTCTAGAGTAAAGAGATTGTTAAAAAGATCAACTATTATCCTCCTAAAAAGTTGGAGTCATGTCTTTTGGTAACAAATATCCTGCATTCTCCTATTTTCAAGTTCATTTATCGATGCCATGTTGACCTACAACAATGCTCGTTTATCAATAAAGAAAGAATATCATCATTATTTTAATATTTTTTATAAATAATTATATTTTATGTTAATTTAAAAATAAAATTAAT
>NW_021477820.1:0-359 GCF_001605985.2 Dendrobium catenatum | reverse complement strand
TATCCTCATTGCTCCATTTATTAAAAGGTACTTGAGTTTGTACTCCATTCACAAGTTTAAATGATGCAACATAACCTTCTTAAACCAACATCCACATACGTTAGTTTATAGACTGCAAAAAAGTATACATTCCAATTTTTCAGAAATCAAACGGGATATTGTCAAAGGAGGTGGACGGGTTATTGAATATCCCTCTACAGTATTATGATTACTAAAATGAGATATGATTAATTTTTCAAGGTTTCTAAAACACTATTTTTGAAACCCCGCTCTGATACTAATTGAAATTATGAGATGCGCCAAGAGGGGGGTGAATTTGAATATTTTTTGCAATAAAAGGATAATCTTAAATAGGAGTT
>NW_021477819.1:0-269 GCF_001605985.2 Dendrobium catenatum | reverse complement strand
TAGTAGAAGTTTTGATACATTTCAAGTCTAGCATATATACATTATTTAACCTTATACCATGCAAAACATCATTACCATTCACGATTAATATGCAACTAGTAGGAAAAAGTTTTATACAATAATATTTATCACATAGCTGACTAATACTCAGAAGATTATGTTTTAAGCCTTCTACTAACAAAAACTTTTTTATAAAAATATTTTTCATGTTTCCAATTATACTTGACCCTACCACCTTCCTTATGGTGTTATCTCCAAGTGTAACACTA
>NW_021477818.1:0-203 GCF_001605985.2 Dendrobium catenatum | reverse complement strand
TTCATCGTTTTAAAACTTAAAGCTTGTAGGATAATCCCAACCTCCCAACACATATCGAATGGTAGGAACCTTCAACACATGTTAGGGAGATAAAGAGACTAAGTACATGCCAAAAGAAAGAAGAAAAAAAGAAAAAAAAAAGTTTAGAAGAGATCAACATATGTTAGCCCATAAAGTGATCATATGAGGTAGCATATGAGGTT
>NW_021477817.1:0-1171 GCF_001605985.2 Dendrobium catenatum | reverse complement strand
AAAATATGAATTAATAACTCAAATCAAAAGAGCTAAATTGCTAAAATAATAAACTGAAGTATTATACAAAAAGTTGAAACCGATATAGGCATTGATATTGAATTGAAATAAGCATGTAAATAAACAACTGAAATTGTATTAAAAGTGATTAAAATATAAACAAATACCTCATAGCAAATATTGGAATGACCCGTAGGCCCCAACTTCCAATACATAACAAACAATAGAATTCCTTCTCATTGAAAATAAATTCCCTTCTTAGTAAATATCAGGATTTTTTTATTGACATTGTGTGAAATAATACCATTCGATTTATAAATAAAATTGAAATCTATATATTCCCCTTCAACAGATTTTCCAATAATATCTAATATCTTCATATTATATGTAAGTTATATTATCGATATTAGAAATCAAATAAATTTAATGTATAACTGATTGTCGTAAGGACGAAAGACATTAACAAATGAGTTCAGTAATGAAGTGAACTTTTTCTTTCATATAGCCAAACAAAGTGAACTTTTTTTCATATAGCGAAGCAACTATCCAGCTTCATCTCAAATAAAAAGCTTCATGTACCTAAGACCATATGACGTAATTGTTAATCTATATCGCAGAGGGTTCTTGCCATAATATTATTATTGTACTTCTCATGGTGAGTACGAGTCATATTTTGATTCTCAATATGACCCGTCTACAAGTTCTAACATAGCTGATTAGAAAGAAAATAACCGAGTAGATCTTAAGGACTTAATTTATGATGCAACTAGAGCACATTTTGAATAATATACAAAATAGTTACCAAATAAGAAGGTACGTATAAATTTTTTATGATTTGTTGCATGCTGCCCAATAACCCATATGAAAGTGGTGTACCACTCACTCAGAGTTATCCGTTGCTATGAAGATATTAAGCATCAAAGTAAAATATAATATCTCTCGTGTATGTTTTAATCAATTTGTTGGGCTGCTTAAAGAAACCAGCCTGGTAGATAACATAATTTCTACATATTTATATTAGAAAAAAAAAATTGATTTTCAAACTTGGTTTGACATACACAAAAATAGAATGTTGTGTCAATGGATGTATGTTATACTTGAAAGATGATTTATCAGAAATGGTATGTCATTATCGTAATGCACCAAGATTTAATCTAAAGTTTGGAACGAA
>NW_021477816.1:0-1315 GCF_001605985.2 Dendrobium catenatum | reverse complement strand
CTTTCTTCCGCCGGTTATTTTATTCATTTCATTCTTGGATAATTTTGCTGGTATTTAAATAAATTTTAGAGGTCTTATTTTGGACCCGTTAGAAAACTGATGGGAAGCTCCTTTATACGACATTTTTGTAAAAAAAAAATTCCTGTGCTAATTCGAATGTTGTAGTTACATTTTTCTTGTAGCTTGATGTTTGACTTTGCACTGGGTCCAAAATCCCTTTGCCCAATCTTTAGTAATATGTATAGTTACTTCTTTTAGTAACTTAATGTATTATTTGGATTGGGTCCAAATAATTTTAATTCTTAAAAAATTTTAAACTTCTGTGGCCTAGCTATTTTGTTACAGTTATATATTTTTATAACTCGATATGTGATTGGACAAATCTCAAGAAAATTTGAGCTTTTAAATCAAAGTTTTCTCCTTATCTAAATCATCATATTACAGTTTAGCTTAATATGTTTGGTAGGATAGGGTCCAAAAGCTCAAACCTTCAAATCAAAATTTTCTTCCTTTCCTAATAACATATTGTAGTTGCATGTCCTTTGTAGCTTGATATGTTTGCTAGGACAGGGTCTAAAATTTGATATATGCAAGATTTTCAAGATTAAATTCAATTTAATTTGAGAAAAGTTTGAAGGTTCAAATATAAGTCAAGCTTATAAAAATATTTTTTGCTAGAGAAAATAGCAGGTTGATTTCTCTTAAAAAAGAAATTTACCTCTATCTTTCTTAAATTATAATTAAAACTTCATTGTGGTTGACTCCTCTAAACACTTAAAGAATAAGACCTATGGTTTTTAATGCTAAAATGAAAAGTGTGTTCCCTCCCTCCCTCCACTTGGGTGGATTAAGGCTTTAGATGAAGATATATTTAATCTCATTTCCTTTTGGAACCTCAAAACACAAAATTTTAGCTAATTTTGCTAGGTTCCTAGCAATTGTTGAATTAAATTAAAATATATTTTCAAATCTTTTATTCAACCATATTATGATTTTTCTAATCTTAGGAATGTATAAATATTGGTTGATATATTAAAAGTTTGAAAATCATTCTAAATTCCCTCTTCTTTAACCTTATTGTAGGTTAAAGTTTAATATACCTATAAATCCTATTTCCTAAGAGTACTACATGGATACTACGATTTGTCCTCTGCAATGTGGTTTAACTCTAATAGATTAGGGATTTTATGGCATATGATGAAAATAAATGCCTAGTCAATTACATAAAAGCTTTTGTTCATCATCTGCAATTTTCTCTTATGGTAATATTTTTAAATTAAATATTAGCTAAGTTTACTCTTGGATTTATTACTCC
>NW_021477815.1:0-980 GCF_001605985.2 Dendrobium catenatum | reverse complement strand
ACTCAAGATCATTCCAACAATTGGGCTGGCTCTTGCCCAATCGAGCTCATGGAAGAGTGACCTAATTCCCAGTAGCCTTTCCAGCTAGAACTGGCCCAGCCCCAATAAGAAATTGATTTTTGTGGTCCCCCGTCCTTGAGCTTTGCCCAAAGGCTTCTAGAGCCTAATTTTGCTGGGCTTGAACTCATGAGGCTTTGGATTCATATCCCCTTCTAGCTGGTCCATCCAATGGATACCCTAATTGATCCTAGTTATCTAAGTTTCTGGCTAACACTTGAGCAGGGCACCCTCACCTAGACCCCTCATTTGATTTTAACATTTTTCAATAACTCCCTAGAGCTGCCTAAGAATTTTCCTCATGATCCCAGCTTCCCAGCCCTCTCTAACCAGTTGTTTGAGCTATCTCTAATGAAACTCATTAGTGTCTCGCCTGAAGGCCCATATTTTTCCTACCTTTTGTCTTAGACTTTAAAGAAGAAAAATTTCCCTTCATCTCCTTAAAGTTTTTGATAGAAAAAACCCAATCATTGGGTCTTTCTACATGGTGAAAACCCTTTCCCAAGATCCCTCGCTTGGTTGTCCAATCAAGTATAAAGAGAACTTCCAAATTAATAGAGTTCCATCATTGGATTGAATTTCCTCACTATCCTGATCCTTAATTTGAAATTTTAAAGGAGTTTACTCGCAGGATCTCTCAAATCACACCGGAGAATGTTTATGGCTTCAGGTTCATGCGGGAGGTTGAAGGCACATTTTTAGACATTAATTTCAATCAATGGTTCATATTATATCCAGTAGTTTTAGAGCCTGTTTGATTGTGGCCAGTCGATCAACTATCCAATGGTTGTAATCAATCCCGTATTTACACAATTAGCAACCAATCATTGCCCGCCAATTAGACTGTGTCACATGTAAAAGTGCAATTCGACTATGTAAAAATGGATTTAATTAATTCAAAAATTACAAGAAACGTAAAAAAA
>NW_021477814.1:0-239 GCF_001605985.2 Dendrobium catenatum | reverse complement strand
CGAGAAGGGAAAGTCATCGAAGGAGTGAAGCCGAACAGCCATGAAGGAGCTGAAGAAGTGACGCGTGCAATCTATACACCTCCTTTAAAGCAATGAAGCCGAACAGCAATGATGATGAAAAGAGAAGATGAAAGGCAAACCTTAAACACCTCTAAGTTATTCTTGATTAACTTAATTAATATAATTTAAAATATTATTAATTAAGTAAATTAACTAAATAATTAATAGTATAATTAGTG
>NW_021477813.1:0-236 GCF_001605985.2 Dendrobium catenatum | reverse complement strand
AAGGACAGGCTATCGCCGATTTTCTGGCAGCACACCCACTGCCGGCAGATTCTCCTCTGAACAATGACCTACCCGACGAACAAGTCATGAGTTTAAGGGAATCTAACGAGGCCGTCTGGGAATTGTATTTTAATGGAGCAGCATCCTCTCGTAGGAATGCAACCCAACAATCCGTAATTCCGGAAAAGGCTGGAGTCGATTTAATTTTTATAACACCAAAAAAAGGAATGATGCAC
>NW_021477812.1:0-314 GCF_001605985.2 Dendrobium catenatum | reverse complement strand
CTGAAACATAACTTGCTCTCACGAGATAGGGTAGGAGTAGGTATAATTGGTAATTCCAAGAATCTTCTAATTAAAAATGTTTTGCTTTTAGATGGACTGAAACACAACTTGCTCAGCATCAGTCAGCTTTGTGACAAGGGCTTCATCATAAAATTTTTGGCAAATTCATGCATTATGAGCTTAAATAATAACACTATTTTGCGGGGAAAGCGGATCAATAATGTTTACATTCTTGATTTAAATAACATTGAATGTACTGCTTCATTTTGCTTAAAACCTGCTATTGATGATTCATGGTTATGGCATAGGAGATT
>NW_021477811.1:0-202 GCF_001605985.2 Dendrobium catenatum | reverse complement strand
ATACTTCCCCTCTCTGCCTTAGTCGACCGAACCTCTTACTCTGTTTCCCGTAGCCGACGCCTCCCACTACCGACCTCACCCGTCCAAGTCTGGTCGTCCGACCTCCTCCATTCGACTCCACTCCAGCAAGCTCCCATCATTGCTTCCCTTAGATAGACCCTTACCCGATCTCCTCGGCCTGTGCCGACTCCAACCCGAGAGA
>NW_021477810.1:0-1321 GCF_001605985.2 Dendrobium catenatum | reverse complement strand
TAAATAAATGATAATATTAATAAATATAAAAATTAATATTAATTTTAAATTAATATTAATTTTAAATTAATATGGGAGTGACATGTGAGTTTTGTGCCAAGCATTGTTGCTCTTGTATGACGCAAATAGTGCATGTCATTTTGAACATAAGCGTCATGCCAAACAAATGACATTGAAGGGGCCACGCACAACGTCATGCACCATGACGTGTGCTATTTTGCGTCATTGACATGTATGCTACTAGACATTGGAAGCATTAGCTTCAAGCCTGAGATCAATAACCACCTTCAAGCCTAGCATCTGGAGACATCTTTGAACTTGGTTTCAATTGGCTTCCTAGGCTATCCAAATGAGGTCTAGATTGCTATCATTTGTCTTTACTAGCAACAATAAGTTTGCCACCCATCAACTTATAGTCACTCAATCTATACTAACCCAATCTGATTATAGTTTCCATGTTCCTCTCAAAATGCACTCCAAGCCACCACAGTTCAACTATAATCATAGAAACAATCTCTCATCCCATTATAATTTTTTCCTAATAGTAATTATGAGATTTATCATATATATTAATAAATGGGGAATCATTAGAAGTCCCAAGAAATTTGCTCTATACTTCCAATTCAAACAATACAACTCAATCATTAATTAAGCACCAGGCATCTATCTTGGGTACGAAAATGCACATTTCGAAAGTCATCAATTCAAGCTAATTGTATGTGGGAATGCTCGAGCTATACAAAGCAAATCATTATAAGACTTTCTTAGTATTAAGAAGACAATTTTGGCTTGCAACAATACTAAATCATGTAGGGCTAGTTTGTTCCATTATAAGTGCTTGGATCTTTTGGATCTTAGTTCTAGAAGTGAGTCACATTGAAGTGTGTTACATTGATATCAATTATTTTGCAGTGACTCAATTTATGTGTTTGTTCAAGCTATACATTGAGTTTCACTTTTAATCACCCTCATCTTTTATAAATTTATTATTTATTAATTAAAAGTAGTATTTTAAATTATCATCCATTAATTTAATATAAATTGAAACTCACTTTTTTAAAATGAGTTTAAAGACTTCCCGACACTTATAAGGGTTATTTGACTGCAAGTATCTAGAATTCGCATGTATTTCATTTGCAATGTAAAATAAATACAAGATATTTGAAATAGTCATGATTGTTTAATTGATTGTAAAATAGATATAAGAAATCATTTGTTGTGTTTTGATTGTTAGTACAATGAATATAAATTGTGTGTGCATATTTAGGTATTTATTTATTTATATTTATATTTTTAAGGGATTTTTACATGCATAACACTT
>NW_021477809.1:0-313 GCF_001605985.2 Dendrobium catenatum | reverse complement strand
GAAATATTTTCTATCATCAAAATTATAATTCATGAATCCAGATTCACAATAATTTCCCCAATACATGTTGTTGAAATGTAAGCCTCAACCTTCTATTGAAAACGATCAACTCAAACAAAATTAGATTTCTAAAATTTAAAGTCCAACATAAGATAATTTGAGCACCTCTGAATTTCCCTCAGAATCAAGTGCTCCTACTTCACCTTCTTTGGCTCTCATTCCAAAATTTGATTCTAAGTTGATCCATTCTTCCTTGAATTTCCTAAAGGTCAAAATATTTAAACTAGACTTTCATGGATTCTAAAAAAAAATT
>NW_021477808.1:0-827 GCF_001605985.2 Dendrobium catenatum | reverse complement strand
CAAGTACATATCCATATCTATTTTTAATGTATTGCAGTAAATAATACATAATTGAGCTTAATTAAAAAGATGCTAAAATGTCATGACGGTAGACAACAAAGAATTTTATCAGACAAAAATACATTTTTTTAAAAATTTACCAAAATATCATGAATTATATAAAATTGTATTTTAAGACTTTTATTAGAGGTCAAAATAAATTTTGGAGTTGACAAAAATCGTTGTATTTTCAAAATCACATGGTAAAAAATCTCAAATAAATATTTAAAATGCTCATAATCATGATCTCTATAACTTAAAATAAAGTTATGCGGTGAAAGTTTTTTCAATACAAAATTATTTACATTTTTTTATAACGAAGACACAAATTTGATAAAAAAAAATGAAAAAAACACAAAACTTTGAAATAAAAAATAGAGTTGATACATCGTCAAAAAATTATCTTGATCGGGCACGAATCTCGATGCAGAATCGAGTTGGAAACTTCAAAAATTAAATTTGGGAGCTTCTGAACTCCGATTTCAGCGAACTTATAGTCAAACTGAGCGTCTCGGAAATACGAACCCAACGACACTAAATTCAACTCGATCTGAGCCTAAATGAGTCTAAATCAAAGACTCGAAGTGCTGTTGAAAGGTTCAAATCACAATTTGAGTTACCAAATGGTCTCTGATTTTAACGAGCTTATACTCGAATCGAATGGCTCGACGAGACAAATCCAACGAGCCCAAGATCACCGAATTTCGAAATCACTGCTTCCAAATGCCTGACAAACGGTCCATGATCAAGAGGTTCAATATCGGCCGTCCATCCAACCACTCCCCATT
>NW_021477807.1:0-219 GCF_001605985.2 Dendrobium catenatum | reverse complement strand
AATAATTATTAATTAATTAAATTAATTATTAAAAGCCGCCGGTAAAGCTGGAAAGCCGCCGGAAAACCGCCGGTAAATCGATGGAAGAGCCGCCGGAAACCGCCGGAAACAAAACTGTCGTAAAATCGCCGGTAAGTCGCCGGAAAACCGTCAGAATTTTTTCTAAAATTTAAGCCGCCGGAAAGCCGACGGAATGCTGTCGGAAAAGTCGGTCGCCGG
>NW_021477806.1:0-453 GCF_001605985.2 Dendrobium catenatum | reverse complement strand
GATAAGAGAGGAGGGAAAAAGTTTAAATTTTCTCTTGGTCCTTTAGAAATGAAATCATTTATGAACAATAATGATTGGAAGAATGTTTACTTGGTGTAATAATAAAGTTGGAAGTGCTCGGATTTTGAAAAGACTTGATAGGTGTCTTTTGAACTCTAAAGTGCTTCAGATAATCCATCAAGCAACAACAAGGCATTTGGCTTGGGTAGCATCAGACCATTGTCCGATAGTGTTGAAAATTTTACATTCAGAAGTTCATAAGAAGAAATTCTTTAGATTTGAGGATGTTTGGGTGTCTTACCCAGCTTTCGTGAAACATGGAGCAAGGTTTCAATTGGCGATCTGATGGAGGCCCTTAATATGAAGTTTCATAAATCTTTAAGAGCAATTTTTGGAGTAAAGCTAAAATGAAAGAGGTTTCAATTGGCGATCTGATGGAGGCCCTTAATATGA
>NW_021477805.1:0-1524 GCF_001605985.2 Dendrobium catenatum | reverse complement strand
TGAAGTAAAATACAAAAAAAAAAAGTTCTTAACATAAGATAACCCAATTTGATCCAATATTAAGAGGATTTTATCCAGAAAAGATAGATTAGAAATCTACAACTCAGTCATAACATTAAAATCACCACCCCTGCTAGAAATAGAATGAGCACAAGCATTTTCCACCTCTAAAATCACAAAAAGAGCAGTTTAAAGTATTCAAAAGCTCCTTAATGTCTCTCCAAATATAAAACAAAGTAGAAGGACAAATAGTATCCTCCTTATCAATAAGAAAATCATAATCAAAGTGAGAACCCACCTCCACCACAACATTTGTGTAGTAAAGATTGACACAAAGACTTAAACCATGAAGAACAACATATGTAATAACAAAATTTTCATTACCATTAGGACTCGGACCAGCAAAACCCAACATATAGTTGCATTATGGTCTCTGATCACACCACCATAGCCAACCATAGAGCCCAATCTTGCACTAGCCACATTCAATTTAAAGAAATTAGGTTGAGGCTTCAACCAAGTAATAAACTTCGTAGCCTTATAAAATTTACCCACCTTCAAGTTAATGCCAAAAGCAGCTGTAGTAAAGGAATAATTCTTAAAGTTCTTGAAAGAGAGTAAGTTAGCAGAGAAAAGGTCCACCACTTTATCCTTAATATTATTAATAATTCTCTGGTGGCTCATACCCACACCATTGAAGCGAGAATTATTCCTCTCCAACCAAAGGAACCAAAGAATGATAGAGGGAATCACATTTCTAACATAGCCTTTAGAATTAATTAACCAGCAATCAAGTAAAGAATTAATAGAACCCCTCACAGTAACATAGTTGAAATGAAAAATGTCCTCAAAATAAGTCTAAACTTTAACAGATAAGGGGCCCAAAATGAAAACATGATGCACATTATCAACATGGTAACGACATTGACATTTAGAAGGAAAGATAAAACCTCTTCTCCTCAAATTCTCATAAGTAGAGAATTATTTTATGTAAATTTCTCCAAATAAAAATAGAAATCGTGAAAGAAATACATTTAAGCCAAATCATATAAAAAACCTTGGAAGTCTCATGTTTAGCTCTAAAGGAATACCAAACATCTTTAACTCTAAAACAACCATCTTTTATAAAAGCACAAAGCAACACATCCATCAAATTCATGTTAAGAGTGATCTTTAAAATAAGCTGAATAATGAACTCAGGAAGAATACTAGAGAGTTTCTCCAAATCCCAACCATTATTAAAAAAGAAGTAATTAACCTTAACAGAATCAATAGAGAAATAATTCATTAAAGAGTCAATCGACTGACCATTCAGTCAACGAACTTACTAAAAGAAAATATTATCATTACCAAGACCCCATAAAATAAAAGGCTCGACATCCCATTTAATAGAGCAAAGATGCTGCCAAACTTTAGAGTGGCCCTTACTAAAATAACACATGGAGGTGTGTCTCCCCCCACAATACTTAGCAACCATAAAGTTGTGGGTCTCCGAAAGGATTCCGCTCGTGTGGTTCGAATGTA
>NW_021477804.1:0-1185 GCF_001605985.2 Dendrobium catenatum | reverse complement strand
AGGCCAGTTTCTGGAAACCTAAGATTTTTAATAAATACTAGGACCTAATTGGAGTCTAATACAAGTGAGTTTGCCTAATTTGGAATTTTCTACAATTAGTTATGAGTTTTCTAAGGATCGGGTAATTAAGGAAATTTCTAAATTTCATAATAAATGGCTATTTTTATTGTTTTGATCCAAATCAACTCCAAACTAATTGGAATCACCTCCAAAGGTAAGGGGTGACCTGAGAGGGTGTTTCCAAGTGTTTTGAGAAGATTTGTGATTTTTAATAATTTTTAATGAATTATTAGGGCCAAAACGATAAATTCCACATATGGTCAAATTAGGGGTCAACCTGAAGTCAAACTAGGGAGCCCTATTTATCTAAGGTCAAGGATCAGATTATGGTCATTTTGAGATATTATGGGTAATTTTCTAACCTGAAATGTATTTTTTGTAATTTTTGGAAGTCTCGGGGCCTTATTTAACAAGTTAATTGTGGTTGGTTAATTAAGGGAGCTAAAGACTCCTAAAAATTCATAGAAAATTTTGGGATATTTCAGATGTCACTAAGTTTAAGTTTTGAAGTTTTCATGTCATTCTGGGGTCTATCCTAGTCCTTAGAAAATTTCTAAGTTTGCTAGACAAGTCCTTAATTTTCGTCCTTAAGGTCTCACTACGTTATATGGATTTAAATCGAAGTTCACACTAACCCTTGAGTTAATAATGCATGAGAGACATATAAAAGAAGTAAACACCCCATGTCCTTAGATTTAGGAGAGCCTAAACTAAGTGCTCGTGGTGTATCATATATATGCAAACTACGAATAATAAGAAAGTAAAGACACCTAAAGAAAGGATTAGTGAATGATTGGGACTCAACCATTCACTAACCCACTCCCCCATTATCACTGTTCACATATAGAAGCCAAGTTTAAAGTTTCACGAAATAGCGGATCTCCCAAAATTAGGATTTAATTATAAGTAATTTTAAAATAGTTTCAAAATACTTATAAATATAAATATACATTTTGGAAAATAAAATAGTTAAAAAGTAAGTCAATTCATAATACATAGATATAGGGAGACCCACTGACCATCTAATCGAGGTTTCAAAATAGTTTAAAAATAATTTTCTTATTTCAAAATAATTATTATATTTAATTATTTAAATAATATTAAAATAGTCAAATATTAGTCTAA
>NW_021477803.1:0-353 GCF_001605985.2 Dendrobium catenatum | reverse complement strand
GCATGTGTAAGAAGAAACATAAGTTACATAAATACTATGAAAATAGATCATTTTAGGCTTCGTTTGGGATGACTTTCTTACTGCTTTAAGAAGCAGAAAGAAAATCGTCTCAATTAAAGCAATAAGAAAGTCATCTCAAAAGAAGTCTGATGTTTCATTTTGGAGAGTTTTTTTATTACTTTTTAAAATAAATTTTAAATAAAAAAAATTAAAATTTATGTACTATAAAGCTGTTTTAAGAAGCTGTAAGAAAGCCATTGCAAATGAAGCCTAAATCCATCAATTTTCAAATTATTAAAGAAGCAGTAAGAAAGCCGTCCCCAATAAAACCTTAATGCATGATAAGAAGGAAG
>NW_021477802.1:0-398 GCF_001605985.2 Dendrobium catenatum | reverse complement strand
TCAGGAGGTGGTCCAGCAAAGGTGAGGGCCTCAGGAGGTGGTCCAGCAAAGGTGAGGGCCTCATGTGGTGGTCCGACGAGGGTGAGGGCCTCAAGTGGTGGTCCGGTGGAGCAACGATGTCAGGCGGTGATCCGACAGAACTCAGGCGGTGGTCGAGGAGGAGCTTCTTCCTTCTCTTCTTTCTCTTCTTCCTTCTCTTATTTTCTTCTCTTCAATTTTGGATCCCTTTTCAAGAGAAAAAGGATATCTATTTATATATTTTTGGAGTGATATGGCCCGTAAATAGGTGAGAGATAAAGGGCAAATGGGGAGTAGTTGGATGGGCGGTCGATGTTGAATCCCTTGATCATGAGCCGTTTGATGGACATTTGAATGTCTTAATGATGTCAGAATTTTAC
>NW_021477801.1:0-341 GCF_001605985.2 Dendrobium catenatum | reverse complement strand
TAGCAGAAGAAGGCATTAAAGTGTGAAAAAGATAAATCAGAATAGAGTTCAACACAGATTTCACAAGAACTAAACGACCTCCAAAAGAAACGAAATTGGAAGACCAATTAGCCAACTTCTTTTGGATAATAGTAAAAATATCATCGAAAAGGAAATTCCTCTTTTTACCTTTATAAATAGGCGTACCCAAATATTTAATAGGCAAATTTTTTTCTTTAAAGCCACAAACCCTTTGAATAGCATGAATCCTATTTTGATTTATAGAATTACCAACAATAAAAGTGCTCTTATCAGTATTGAAAGAAAGACCACTACAATCATGAAAATTATAAAGAAATTTC
>NW_021477800.1:0-275 GCF_001605985.2 Dendrobium catenatum | reverse complement strand
AGATGAAGATATATCTAATCTCATTTCCTTTTGGAACGTTAAAGCACAAAAGTTCTGCTAATTTAATTAAATTCCTAGCAATCGCTGAATTAAATTTAATTATATTTTCAAATTTTCTATTCAACCAAATTATAACTTTTCTAAATATAAAAATGTGTAATTATCGGTTGATGTGTTGAAATTTGAAAATCATTCTGAATTCCCTCATCTTTAACCTTATTATAGGTTAAAGTTTAAAATGCCTATAAAATCTATTTCTTAAGAGTACTATATGG
>NW_021477799.1:0-277 GCF_001605985.2 Dendrobium catenatum | reverse complement strand
CGCGGCAACCCTGGAAATCTACTCTTTGTGGATAAAACAATTTCATTAAAATTGGATGCACTTGATGCAATCAGTGGTCTTTCTTCCAAAAGATATACCCCAGCTGGTTTCAAATCCTTGCAGAAAAACCAGAAAGTAGACTCCTTAAACAGACGAAAATATTTATATCATAACTCTGTTGAATTGAATGAAATGAGTCACATATCCACTGGGGAACAAGCAAACAATGTAGATGAACTCGCTGACTTTCGTATTGTGGCTATTGATACTGGGGTTC
>NW_021477798.1:0-231 GCF_001605985.2 Dendrobium catenatum | reverse complement strand
TATCGGCGGCTTTGCGGCGGGTATAGAACCGCCGGAAAAAACGGCGTAGGAAACTATTTGCTGGCGGTTTTTACCGACGACTTAATTAGTGGACGGATTTCCGGCGGCCTATATGTCGGTTATTACACTGCTTTGTACCGGCCGATGTACCGCCGGTCAGGGTACCGACGGCTTACCGGTGGTCCTTCAACGACGGCTAACCGGCGGTAAGCGTCGGTACACCGTCGGTAC
>NW_021477797.1:0-345 GCF_001605985.2 Dendrobium catenatum | reverse complement strand
TGTGTCAAAACCGGGTCAAAACTTCAACAAATCATAACTTTTCTTGGAAAACTCAAAATTTAATGTACCACCTGTCTAACAACTCATAATATGGTCTAGTATTTGTTAAAAATCTAAAACCCTCAAATTTTTCTCTAATTCTAAAAGTCAAAATTTGACCCCTTAATTAACACATCTAGATAATTTTCCAAAACTCATTAATTCTCTCAAACTCCAGAATTTTCTAAGTAGGTTGATAAAATTCTCAACCAACCCTTTAAAATTAGTAACCAACTACATTTTTAATATTAATCCACTCCTCTTAATTTTAACCAACTTAAATTAACTTAATCAATCTCGATTACT
>NW_021477796.1:0-560 GCF_001605985.2 Dendrobium catenatum | reverse complement strand
TTGTTGAATTCATGAATACATATTCATTAAGCCAGGAGGACTTTGAGACGATTTTGGAGCTATCCAAGTTCAAGGTGTGTCTGTTTCTTTAATATTTAGAGCCTGTTGATCACTAGTAAGATTCCTGTCATTTTATGGACAAAGGTATTAGTAGATAATAGTTATTTGTCCTCAGTTAGCTTTCATGTATGTGACTGATGGATGGTATTGTTGTGGAAATTTCACCTTTTTTTTGGTGAAATAAGGCCCTGCATATGCCTTTGTAATGTTTATGAAATAATGGCGAAAATTGGCCCGCTAATGCTTTTGCTTAAAGCATTCCCTATGCATTGGTTCTCCAAATTAGCTTCCTGACTAGAATTGCCAAAACTATAAATCTTCAGTGTGCACGATTTTTCAGAATATGCAGTTGCAATTTTGTTTTAGGTTTATTGTGAGGTGGCATTCATAACTTTAATACATCATGTGGGTTTATAGTTTGCATTTTTTGCATTTATTATAGGGTCATCCAAATCCAATGGACGGTATTCAACCTGCAGTCAAAGCTGCCTTGACTAAGG
>NW_021477795.1:0-1234 GCF_001605985.2 Dendrobium catenatum | reverse complement strand
TTAGATATAAAAGAATAATTAAAACATTAAAAAATAACATAGATAAATATATTAAAACTTGAAATCCAAAAAAAAAAATATTAACGTGTTCGTGTCGTTTAAGATCATTACCTGCATCGCAAACACGGCTGCGATAAAAGCGCCGCGAGTCTTCTTGTTCGCGTACTCCGACATGATGGTGGCGGAAAGAGGGTAATCGCCGCCGATTCCAAAGCCAAGCCAGAACCGGAAGAAACAGAGAGTCGCAATCACAGAACTCGACTTATGACTAAACGACAATCCAGATCCAATCGAACAAATAACCATAAGCAACAGAGTCATCCCATACACTCTCTTCCGCCCAAGCTTATCTCCTAACCAACCAAAGAACAGTTGGCCGGAGAGAGTCCCACAGAAGGCAACGCCGTTGACGGAGGCGGAGATGTGCGGAGGAAGAGAGCCGGGGGTAAGGGATCCATCGACGTGGTAATAGATGCGGCCGAGGAGTTTGGTTACGAGGGAGATACAGAACAGGTCATAGGCGTCGGTGAAGAAGCCCATGCCGGCGACGACGATGGCGGTGAAATGGTACCATTGTGTTTTGGCGGCGTCGAGGGCGGAGAGAACCTGGAGATGCTCCTTCGCCATTGGTCTTATCTTCTTCTTTCCTCCTTCTCCTGGCCTGATTAGCGGCGAAGGATCAGAGAGCCAGAAAAAAGTTTTCTTTTTTTATTCAGAGCTTTGATTTACATTTTTGTGGGAGGTCAGAAGGGTTAAATAGGGGGAGTGGGAGGGGAAAGAGAATCTGAGGAGAGCATATTCGATGATTTGTGGGGTCAAAAGTGAGGTGTGGGGCCAGGGTTTGCCACGTCAGATATTCTGTTATTCTTGAAGGATTAATGGTGGTGAGGAAGGAGGGGAGGGAGAGACATTTGTTTTGTTTTTCGATTAATAGGGGAGGATTTATACGAATATTCTGATTATTATTCCTTTTTTGTTATCTTGAATATAAATATAATTAGATTTTTTTTTTTAAATTTTGTTATATGTTTTTATCAATTGAATAAGGCTTCATTTGAAACGGTTTTTTTACTATTTTCTAAAGTAATTTTTTAGTACAAAAATTTTAAAACTAGAAATTGTTATGTTAGAAATTTGTTTTAAAAAGCATTAAGAAAGTCACCCCAAACGAAGGACGACTTTCTTACTATTTTTAAAGTATCTTTTTAGAATAAATATTTTTTTTTAATTAAAA
>NW_021477794.1:0-209 GCF_001605985.2 Dendrobium catenatum | reverse complement strand
TCTATGGTGAACTTTCTAATCATGTCAAATGAGCCTACAGATGAAGCCCAAGTTATCCTTGACTATCTTTATGGGCTTTCTGAAATTGGCCATGCAAAACAGAAAAGAAAAATGAATATTGCCTTAGGACACTTAGTTACCTATGAAAGTTTGTTTGGGATGTTAAGCCCTATAGAACTGGCCCAAGAAAACCAAGAGGGGGGGGGGGG
>NW_021477793.1:0-371 GCF_001605985.2 Dendrobium catenatum | reverse complement strand
TCACCCAACCAACTTCTCACATTCTTTCCCTTCCACCCATTCTGCTATCTAATCTCGTTCGATTGTGATCAACCAACAGGATTCAATCTCTGCTAATTGAAGAAACTGCAAGAGATCCTACAGTCGGCAATAGGTGTTGACTTGGATAAGTGGCCGTATCGTCACGATGTTGCATCCTCTATTATTGACAAATGATTACTAAGAGGAAATCATTGGCCATTAATGTTCAATCATTAATGCAATTTTGAATCTGCTATCCGGATGCCACATTTTCCCTCGTTATCGTGGAAATGAGCCAATGCCCTGATATTGTTGCATGGCCCACCGTTATCTCTACAGCCATTTTAATATATTTAAGTTTGAAATTAATT
>NW_021477792.1:0-373 GCF_001605985.2 Dendrobium catenatum | reverse complement strand
CAGAAAGGCAGTGTTGGTTTGCTTACAGATGCAGAGGATTGGCAGTTGTCTTTGTCTAAATCTTCTTTGAAAATGCTAAACAAGTTACCCAACACCCCATTGGAGTTTCTAAAAGAAACTCAAATGCCCATAAAAAAGGCATTTTGAGTTTCTCCAAATAACTCAATGGAGGGAAAGGGTCCTTCACCTTTGAAACTTCTTGAAAAGAGAGTTTCAATGGTGAAGGGAAAGGAAAAAGAAGAACCATTTCCTAAAATCAAGCAAGTTATCCTTCCAAATGGCAAGGGGAAATCCCCCAAGCCTCTTACCCTCTCTGATTTCATGTATGTTCCAAAGGGTGTTAGTGAAATGAACAATCCTTCCGCGTACGTGC
>NW_021477791.1:0-247 GCF_001605985.2 Dendrobium catenatum | reverse complement strand
GGCTCCTTTGTCGTCGTTCGACTTCGCACATCCACGACTTCCCCTTCCCACCGGATCGGGAGTTACGACATTTTGATCCAAAGCAACAACGGGAGCTTGCTGTGTAGGTAACTTTCAACCTCTCGCATGCTTCTTCGGCTAGAACCCCTAAGCCAGCCGAAGCAAAGAGATTAATTATAATTAATTTTAGTTAATTAGTTATAATTAATTTTGATTAATTATAATTATTAAGAAAAATAATAACTAC
>NW_021477790.1:0-248 GCF_001605985.2 Dendrobium catenatum | reverse complement strand
ATTTGGATGAAAGGGTTGGATCTTCTCACACTTTGCCAAGAGATTAGAGATACTCTACAAGTCACCCCAAGGATTTGATCTTACGAGACTCTTCTAGTGGAGTTAAGACTAGACATGGACTTAGGAAGGAGGTGAACCACTTTGCCTTTATCTCAATGACTGAACCCACCACCATTAACCAAGCCCTTACTGATGAGTTTTAGATTTTAGGAATGCAAGAAGAATTGAATCAATTTATTAGGAATGAT
>NW_021477789.1:0-1370 GCF_001605985.2 Dendrobium catenatum | reverse complement strand
CGACGGTAATTCACATGTCTAAAAATCTAAATTGGCAAAAAGTTTTAGTCGAAAATGTTTTCGGCGGCATTCTGGCTCAAAAAATGGGAGACTAACATCTTTTTAGTTAGCAAATTTCAGTGTTTTCTCCACCGATATCTCTGGTGGAAACAGTACGTCAAAAACACTGGTAGATAATTTACTGTCCTAGTTCATTGCACTATTATCAACATAGAATGCCGACATATATTCTATCAGAAAGCTCGACATAAATATACGACAGAAATAATGATTCAGTTTTGTTGTATCGTGTTGTCTATGGTATTTCTGTCAAAAAATTCACTGGAAACATGTAGCATAAATAAAATAAATCAATTGACTTTTAAAAATGGTTGTTATATTACAACCTACATAGAAAAAACATAATACTATATACATTCAAACATCTAGCTCTAATCAAAAACATCACCAAACATATACACAATAACAAAAATAAGATTAATATCATCAACAATTATCTAATAATAAACAAGTGTAGATCTTCATAAAACAGATAAATAAACATGTCCAAAAATACATAATTATATATGTCCACATCATTAAAATAAACATCTACTCTAATTTAGTCTCCTCTTTTGCTAATGTTGTATTCTATCTACTTAATTGCTCTCTCATCTTTCGCATTTTCTCTGATAATTGAGTTTGCTGCAACTGCATCTGAGTTTACTGCATCTCTATTTACTAATGTATCTGCAGCTACTAGTCATTTTGTGCTTTCCTAACATGCTCTAGCTTGACTATAAGGGCAACTACCTGTTGGCTATATAAAGACTCTTGGGCATTTGTTGAGAAGCTGAAGTCACCATAAGTCTACCCCTCATATGTATAGGCTTGCAAGCTTAAATCGTATACTCTGCCATGCTGCATTCTTACTACCACTTGCGACCAAGTGCAGTACTCAGAATATTCTGCTAATCCACTAGAAGAAGCATCACATATTGCAGCCTACCTCTCTCAAAGTTATGTATACTCCTCTTATAAAAGTTAATAGAAATTTAAGTAATTTAGATATTATATTGAAAATATTAAACTTATATACTTACATAGACTTTCCTCGCTCACTCATCAACCCATTGATGTTGCTCCTGCTAATTATGGGTATGACTATACAATTCAACAGGGGTAAGTTCTCTAACCAACACCTCTTTTTGTATCAAACATATATTAGTATTGATATTAAAGTATATTATATAAATCTTTTAAAATTCCTTACCAAATGTCATCTATGCTCAATATGTGGAATTGAACCCCCAGTATGAAGGGAACTATCTATGCACCCAATATCAGAAGCTCTGTTATGTTTATTTTGGTCCCTCCTATTATACTCTTGG
>NW_021477788.1:0-267 GCF_001605985.2 Dendrobium catenatum | reverse complement strand
TTGATACTTTCAGTACATTAAGAACAAGGCTTGGTGTGATTGATTTTAACGCTTAAATAAAAATGTTTTCTGCAATATTGATATTTTTTTTCTAGTTAATATTTTTGTGTTTGTTATTTTGTTGTTGTTGTATTTCTTAGTTTTGATTTGTGTGAATGATTTCATTCTTTTTTGTTTTTGGATTTTTTTTTCATCATCGTCCGGGACGAAATTATTTCGTACGGGATAATTTGTGTAGTATTACAAACTGTGGGATTTTGAACCGTT
>NW_021477787.1:0-451 GCF_001605985.2 Dendrobium catenatum | reverse complement strand
TTTTATTGGTTTATTGGAGACTAAGATGGAGTCCTTTGATAGAAAAGATGTGGACAAGTTGGCTGGACGTGACTGGGAATTTGTTTTTCAACCGTCCATTGGCAATGCAGGGGGCATCCTAGTGTTGTGGAAGAGTAGTGATCTTTCATTTCTTGTTTCTTTTCAAGCTAATCAGTATATCATGTGGAGGTTAAAGATTACTGATAGAATTGATTGGGAAGTAGCTGTGGTTTATGCTAATAAGGATAGACATACCAGGACGATTGTTTGGGATGATATTTCCAAAAATCATACGATGGGGGTTCCATTGTTGGTTGGTGGAGACTTCAACTGCATTATGGTAAAGCTTTTCATTTTTCCCCAGTTGCAGGTGATATAGCTGATTTCATGTTGACTAATGACCTTGTTGATCCTAGATTCATTGGTCCTAGTTTTACATGGACTAACAACA
>NW_021477786.1:0-246 GCF_001605985.2 Dendrobium catenatum | reverse complement strand
TTAAATCAATTTATAAGAAATAAAGTTTGGGAATTAAATACAAGGCCAAAAGATCAAAGTGTTGTTGGAACCACGTAGGTGTTCAAAAATAAAATGAATGACTCAGGAGTAGTCATTATAAATAAGGCTAGATTAGTTGCTAAGGGATATAATCAAATTGAAAGAATTGATTTTGAGGAGACTTTTGCCCCTGTAGCTAGACTTGAAGAAATTAGAGTTTTACTAGCCTTTGCCTGTTTTAAAGGT
>NW_021477785.1:0-233 GCF_001605985.2 Dendrobium catenatum | reverse complement strand
GAACAATTTGATTGCTTGAAAAATGTATGCAATGCAAAAGAAAAGAAACGCAATGTAAAATAAATACTTTAGAGTTATTTAGATGAATGAAAAAAGAATATTCATCACTTCCTCAGCATATGAAGCTTGACTAGCAGCACCTAGGGGTATAACTAAGTCGAGTCGAGTAGAGTATTGGCATTATCAAGCTTGGCTCATCAGCCAAAAAGCCGGCTCGAACTCGAGCTCGTCAT
>NW_021477784.1:0-376 GCF_001605985.2 Dendrobium catenatum | reverse complement strand
GTCACCAAAATCTATAACTGAATTCAAAGCACGACAAAGGAGCAATATATAGGTCAACAATCATATCATAACAGTAGCATTCATATGATCATTAAATTAGTGTAAAAATAATAAAATTCACATATATTATTAGTATAATTTGTAAATAATAAAACCCGACAGTACTAAAGCCAGTAAAATAATAAACTAGTACTAGTGTCAAATCTATAAAACAATCATTGTATTCATAATACTTGATACGTCATCAAAAATTGCTCTGATCGAGCACGAATCTCGAGGCATATTCAAATTGGAATTTGTTTTTGGGATCATCTGGATTCCAATTTTAATAAACTTATAATCAAATTGAACATCTCAAAGGGACAAACCAAATAAC
>NW_021477783.1:0-283 GCF_001605985.2 Dendrobium catenatum | reverse complement strand
CTGGATTATTTAGTTGAATTCTGCTTCGTCCCCTCGGCGTCGCGTCGAGTTCTCTTTAGAATCTAGTAGTGAGATGAATCACATAATTCTAATTCTGAATATCGTTATGGAACTTTATTTTCATCCTTCGGGGTGATATACTTTTCCGAACGAGTGGATTCGACTTCTAGAATTAGGATTCAATCTCAATTCTAAAATTCCTAAAGAAAACTAAAATTTTTCAAAACCTGTTTTCAAAATTCCACCAACAAAAAATGGCACGCCCGGTGGGACAGATCTCTCT
>NW_021477782.1:0-268 GCF_001605985.2 Dendrobium catenatum | reverse complement strand
GGCCCAGCCGATGTGATCATGCAAATCACCATTATTTACTTTCCGTAATTGCTAGATTTATTTAAGAAAAATTACTCTGGATCAGCCAGGCCGATCCGTTCGGACAATGTCAAAAAATAAGTATTTCCTAAGTAGATCTGGTGGCAGATTCTTTCAAAATTGAGCCTATCATCCTGGCCGATTCAAAATCGTCTAGGATGATGTGTTTTGCATAATGACGACTGCTTTAACGAGGATGCCCTAATTAGGGTTTCTGCTTTTGAACAGA
>NW_021477781.1:0-263 GCF_001605985.2 Dendrobium catenatum | reverse complement strand
CTTGATTTGGACTCATTTGAGCTCGGATTGAGTCTAAATGATGTCGTTGAGTTCGTATTTCCAATATGTTCAGTTTGACTATAAGTTTGCTGAAATCGGAGTTTGGATGGTCTTCGAATAAATTTTTGAAGTTTCCAACTTGATTTTGCATCAAGATTCGAGCCCAATCAAGATAATTTTTTGATGATGTATCAATACCAATGACTCTATTGATTCTTTTAGAAGATTTTTTTTTTTTTTCGTTTCAAAATAAATAGTAAACA
>NW_021477780.1:0-2566 GCF_001605985.2 Dendrobium catenatum | reverse complement strand
GTTGCTTAATATCCTTCTGAGGCAGAGTTGGAGGAACATGGAGAACTGTAGGTGCTACTGGAGATGCCTCTGGTAGGCAAGGAGGGATCACTGGTGTTGACTCGGGAGGCTTGGGATTAGACTCTGTCTTTCTAACCCTTTCCACAATCTCTCGAGCCGTTTGTTGAATCTTAAGTGAATCCTGCTCTAACTTGTCAAAGCTTTCTTGCATTTCTTTGACTTGTGACATCATAGTTGTCAACTGATTCTCTAAATCTTTAATATGCTCATAACCCTTAGCCCTTACGGACTCATCTGAATCGGACCCGACAACATGTGGATCATCATCTCTAGCAAGCCGGCGTCTACCAGGTTCGGCGTCCTTATTGGACCCTCTAGTTTCGACCATGGAGACGCTACCAACAAAATCATCTTCCTCTCCAAGGAGATCATCCAAGTCTGGATCAAAAGAAGCCATTCCCTCTTTATTTAACAATATATTTCTTATTTCTTGAACTACCTCCTCGACTGATCTATCTCTAATTGACTTAGGATTGAGGGGCAAATATCCTTTATACTCAGCCATATCAAATAATTCTTCAGAATCCAGGAGGGCAATGATTTCTATAAGTTTTGGGTTAGGATCTGATTGACACTCTGTAACTAGCTCTTCTTCTATTTCAAGATCTAGGTCAATTCCTTCCTTCTTGACTGTCCCAAGATTGATAGTCGGAAAAGTGGCATTCTCTACAGGGAGAGGGATACATACCTCAGGAGGTGAAGCAGGAGCTTGTAGAAAAATAGCTGCTACATCAGGTAAAGAAATGTCCTCAGACTCTTGTGTAGGAAGCCTAGGAATGGCACATAAACCTATGTTGTCAACAACCGGATCATCAATGGGAATCATAACTGAATCGGGAACTGGACTGGCTGTAAGAGAACTATCTACTGCAACAACTGGAGCACTGGGTTGAACATCCATCAACTCAATCAAGATTGAAGGAGGTTTAACTGGGACTCATTGGAGTTGGAGAATTAACTTTGGAGTTCTTGGAGGTGGTGGTGAATTCTCCAACTTAGTCCTTTTTGGGACAAACTTCTTCTCAGGAGATTTGGGCCTCTTGCCCTTGATATCCATATGTTTTAGAGTTTCATTCCCCTTTGGTTTGACAACCACTGAGGCCAACCTTACAGATTTGGAAGGGGGTACCGGGGGTCTACCAATAGAATGGCGGCCTCTCTTGGACCTAGTCAACACAATACCCTCCGTCTTGGAAGAAGGAGGGCGTGGCGCCCAGTGGTATCCATCAACTAGTACTGAAGTGGCGGGCTGTCTAACATACTTCTTATTTCTCCTAACAAGTTGTGGAGTCAGATTCTTCGCCTCAGACACCTTTTCTTTTAACACTTCTTTTTGAAAGAGATTAGAGATCACTCCCTTCAACTATTTCATGTACTGCTCCTTTATTTGCCCAGACTGTGCAGCACAGGTATGAATTATGTTTCTCAAAGCCCTTGTTTTCTGTAGATGCTTTTCTTTTGGAGTCTTTTTAGTCGAGTAGTTGATCGGGCATGGTGGGGAACGGGCTATCCTAGCTATCCTCTCCTCCCCTTGAGCAGAAGCTAAGGGGTAAAAGTGGCTCCATTTCAGAAGGGGAGAGGAGACAGGAATAGGTAGCTCCTCATCAGCCTCAGGCTCTACTCGGGCTAAAGTCTTAAAAGGCACAACTCTCTTTGCCTTAGAGATCTTCTTTCTACGTCTCCTCAAATAGTTCTTCTTTTGATTCTTGGTAGAAAAGTTAAGTCCAGAACTAGATCCTTCCTCAAAAATAGATTTGACTTCAATGGGAGGCTCAACAACTGGCTCAGACTGTTTCTGGTCGTCACTAATTACTGGCAAGGTAGGTGCAGATCCCACAATCAACTCAACCACTGGAGGAACTTCCTTACTAGCATCCCAACTAACAATCTGGTGTCCATCCATAGATAACTCAAGGGTACTGAATCCCATTCCAAAGATGATAGTGCTCCCTTGGTCATTAACAGTTGAGGACAACTCTCGGTCGAAAGAGAAGATCAATTGGCCAGCCATTTGAATTTTTTGAAAGTTAAAGAGAGGATTGAAATTAGATTTATTTTAAGAGAAGTGGAAAAGAGTTTGTTATTTTGAAATCTAAGGCTTGTAGAATAGTCTCTACCTTCCAACACATATTGAGTGGTCAAAAAAACACACCCAGCATACGTTAGGAAGATAAAGAGACTAGATACATGCCGGAAGGAAGGTTTTCTCAAAAGGTCAACATATATTAGCCCATAAGATGGTCGTATGGGGTAACATATGAAGGTTTGGAACTTGGAGAAAATTGTTATTATCTTGCTTTCCATAATTTGAAGGGAATTTGAATTTTGAATGATTTAAGATGGGGTTTTTTCTACAGAATCCAAAACACAATGGACAGAGTTTCACCTTGCCCGAAGGCTTATGGAATTGAAAGAAAAACCCAAGTAAAGTAAATAGTCTAACCCTCCTCACTCCTAAAAGTTCAAGGGTGAAATTACTAAACGACAAGAGGGGGGGTGAATTGTA
>NW_021477779.1:0-296 GCF_001605985.2 Dendrobium catenatum | reverse complement strand
CAGAGACCCGATCGTCCTGGATAATATTTAATTTCGTCTGGACGAAATATTTCCAGAGAACCGGTCGCCATGGACGATATTTTAATTTCATCTGGACGAAAATTTTCCAGAGAGCCAATCGTCCTGGACGAAAATTTATTTCGTCCTAGACGAATAGGACTTTGAAAAAGTTTTTGAGCAAGTTCCTATTCGTTCCATATGCTCTATAGGAGATAACTGTCTGATCGTCAAAACTTTAATTTGAAATCATCCTGTACGATCTGGAAATCATCCTGTACGATCAGTATAAATTTTAT
>NW_021477778.1:0-487 GCF_001605985.2 Dendrobium catenatum | reverse complement strand
ATGTGCTAGGACAACCAACTCTAGATCTAGGTTAGGTCGGTGTTTATTTTACTACTATGTGCCAGATTTTTCGTAGTTTTCACTTCATGTTGTGGATGAAATTGCCTTGTTGTGTCAGCTTTTTTTTTAGCACTCTGTGGATGGATTGATGTGTGTGGCGATTAGATCACCCTTAGGTTAGGTACGATCTAGATGTTCACACAGTTTCTTGCATGTGGTCACGCTCATGCAGGGCAGTAAAAAGGGGGCTAAATTCATAAAAATTCATAACTGCTATAAATTCTTTGCACATGTGCTTCAGCTGTTAAAGCCCCCAAATAAAAGGAGCGTGGCCAGTGTGTTAATTTTTTTTCTGCATATATATATATAACTGCTTGGGAATAACTTTTTATATATATATTAACTGAAAGTTCTTTAGGGATGTTAGGCCCTCTTGAACTTAATCCAAAGTTAATTAAAGAGAGAGGTGAATTGGAAAAACTTTAAA
>NW_021477777.1:0-410 GCF_001605985.2 Dendrobium catenatum | reverse complement strand
CTGCAGGTGTATCGAATGATATTGTTATGCTTGAATCAAATATACAGGGGTCTGATGTGCCTGTTGTTGATTCTGGGAAGGAACTGGTTTTTAATCAACCGGCTGATGTAATTTTGGATAATATTAGGGATGTAAATGTTATACTAGAATCTGGGGTTTTGGTTGTGCCTGATATTGTGCTGTCTCCAAATGCTTTGCCTTTTTTTCCTTCGTGTGCTGAAATTGGTCAATCGGATGTAATTGAGGGTAACCTGAATGATAATCTGATGCCGGCTGTTAGTGAGAAGGTGATTTCTAATCTTGCTAATGTTGCAGCGTCTCCTGGCGTGGTTGGTGGGTTGATTCAGATAATGTCTACTGCTGTTGATGATCAGTTACAGTTAAATAATAAGGATGGTGTCCCTGTAGTG
>NW_021477776.1:0-215 GCF_001605985.2 Dendrobium catenatum | reverse complement strand
TTCTCTCTTCTTTAATTTAGGGGAAATTCTCTTGGAGATATTTAATTTATAAATAATAAAAAAAATTAAATGACTAATTAATTTCATCCATATACCATATATTATTAATAAAAAATCAAGAATATCTTCATCAATCTTTTATTAGGATATGTTTAAAAAAAATTTATGTTTATACATACAAATAATTAATTAATTAATTAAGTATTCTATTCATT
>NW_021477775.1:0-286 GCF_001605985.2 Dendrobium catenatum | reverse complement strand
TGCAGTGATTTTAACATCATATGACGAAGGAAAGCATTTTAAAATCTTGTTTACTTTTTTATAGTTTGAAAGTTCTTTCCTAATGCATGCAGTGAAGTAACTATCTGAGTAAAACCTAGTATACATGTCAGAAATTGATTCATGAGGTTTCATGCGAAAAAGTTCGTAGTCATGCAAGAGAATATTCAAACGGAATTGTTTAACTTCATTAGTACCTTCATAGGTGATACACAATTTGTTCCAAATTTCTTTACCAGTTTTGCAAGTGGAGACACGCATGTAATCC
>NW_021477774.1:0-268 GCF_001605985.2 Dendrobium catenatum | reverse complement strand
GGCCTGGATTGGGGAGCCAGCTAACCACCTAGGCCCTTTAAAACCATGTGTCCAGTCTCTTATGAAAGATGGGTAGGAACGTTGTTTACGTTTTAATGAATTGGGGGCCAACATCTAAGACAATTCCTAATTGGCCCCCTAACTTATGTAGGGTGAGTTATTCCTAGAAATAATGCAATTAACATTTTAGACTCTTTTTAATTTGTATCTAATGCAATGCATGCTAATTAACTCGAATGCATAAAATGAATATGAAGCAGTTTTAAAA
>NW_021477773.1:0-263 GCF_001605985.2 Dendrobium catenatum | reverse complement strand
ATTATTCTATAACTTTCCTTAAAGATAGTTTTAAAACTATTCTTTGAGAGAACGAAGTTTTCTAGCGGAGAAATTAATATCATAAATCTAAGCTTTAGTAAACAGTACAAAAACAACAGTATTCAGAACGTGTTTAAGAAAAAATAATTTTATCGAATAAATAAATTTTTTCTACTTTACTATTGCCAGACGAAAAAAAGTAGTAAAAACAAACAAACAATCGAGACCTCAACCTAAACCTGACTAACCGCATTAATCAATTC
>NW_021477772.1:0-467 GCF_001605985.2 Dendrobium catenatum | reverse complement strand
ATGCTCAGTTTACCACGCTTGCCAGATACTTTCAGCAACCACCTCCACCACCTCCATCTGATGATCAGGGTCCTTCGTTTTTCTAGTCTGTGTTTTTCTACTGCTTGTTTCCTATTTTATGTAGTTTGCTTATTAGTCTTTGTTTGTTGTGATGTTTTCTTTTGTATCTGGTCTTTTTGTGATGATAAAAGGGGGAGTAGGGTAAGGTAGGAAAAGTTGTTGGGTTTGTAACTTTGAAATTCTAATGGAATTTTTTTTTGGATATTTTCCTACCTGTGTTTGCCATCATCAAAAAGGGGGAGATTGTTGCAAATATATTTTCATAGCTTATGTTTTAATGATTGACAAACACTATTTCTCTTGGACTGCTTGTTGCTTCTAACTCTTCAGGAATCGAAGATCGGACGAACAGACAAAGCCAGTTCAGGAATGCGTAGGTTTAGGGTTGAGTTAGTCTGTAATCTAGT
>NW_021477771.1:0-517 GCF_001605985.2 Dendrobium catenatum | reverse complement strand
ATCCTTTTTCTTTTCCATAATTGTACTCATACATGTCTTTGCTTATTTTAGTTAATCATTTCTCCAAAAGTAGGAGAAATCATAAATCTAAACAATTTCGCATATACTTCTTTCTAAATGAAAATAGAATTGAAATAAAACAATTTAAACTTTTATAAATACCCACTTTGAACTTTTCAGGTCGTCGATGCTTGATATAAACTTGAATCAATTTCCCTTCTTCCTATTGAATTCTCGCAGGATCAACGCATACAACTTGATCTTTCACTTTCTAAAATCTAAATTCATACAATGATTTTCATATAAATAAAATTGTGATTCGATAACAAGTACTAATAATTCACTTACAATTGAGAACTTCTCAAACTCCCAAAATCCCTTCTCTTACAATTTTTTTTTTTAGCTACAATCTCTTCCCTATCCTTCAAGAAATATATCGCTCACTTTAAACAAAGTAGGAGAAGAATTTATAAGAAAATTCGAAAGAAATTCAACAAACCTTTTTCCTTATTTTTCT
>NW_021477770.1:0-1186 GCF_001605985.2 Dendrobium catenatum | reverse complement strand
TCGAGTGGCTCGACAAGACGAATCCAACGAGCCCAAGATCGTCGAATTCCAACATCATTAAGACGTTCAAATGTCTGGCGAATAATACACGATTAAGGTATTCGATATCGGCCTTCCATCCAACCACTCACTATTTACCCCTGATCTCTCACCTATTTACAGGCCATTCCACTCCAAAAAATCTATAAATAGACCCCTCATTTCTTTTGAGAGGGGATCCAAGCAAGAAGAAGCATAGAAGAAGGGGAAGAGAAGAGAAGAAGATTAGGAGCGAAGAAACTCCTCGACCACCGCCACCGAAATTCTGCTAGGACTTCCGAATGACGCTGGAATTTTTCCTGACTTCCGAACGACGCTGAAATTCTGCCCGACATCCGAATGACGCTGGAATTCTGCCCGACTTTCAAACAACACTGGAATTATGCCGGATCTCCAAGTGGTGTCGGAACTCTACTCGGCATTATAACTTGATTTCAATGCACAAGTGATTCATTGTAATATGATCGTCATAACTTTTACAGATTAGTCAGTCTCTTGTATTTGAAGCAAACACTAGTTGAACTTTTTCAACTAGGCGTGGCCCCGTGGTTTTTTCTCTTTACAGGATTTTCCACATAAAAATTTTGGTATTCTTTCATCTTCTGTTTATGTGCTGAATATCCGTACAACGCTAAGACGAATACTTTCTGACTCTATCGCCGTGTATATTCTAGCCAGCAACAGAGATAGCCGTTTTTGTTATTTATTTTTCGAATAGCAACCGTCATTTCGTATTTGACAAATGCTTTCTTTTTGAATTTCTTATAATCAGAGTAATTAAGATTTTTTTTCTCTTTGCAACTTTATAACCAATTTTATAAAATATTATACTCGTCTTAAACATACCTTAAAAAACTTTTATCATTAAAGTGCTTTACGTAGAGTTTAAAATTTGCATGAGAAATTATTTTTTTTTTAAATAAAATTCCCCCCAATATTCCAATATTTTTGAGGTTCACTTCATCCATAAGATTCATCATATCAGGATTGCACGAATCTTGAAGATGTCGTGGGGACAGAAGATATTGGCTTCTGTGAGAGGAGATTTAGGTTATTAAAACACTTGTCAACATCTGCATTAATTAATTGGAAAAATACCTTCATTAAATAATATCTCCCCTGCCATAATGACAATTGCACCTAAGTT
>NW_021477769.1:0-230 GCF_001605985.2 Dendrobium catenatum | reverse complement strand
GGCCTCTTTATATCTTTCTCAATTATCAGAATTTTTATAACTAAATCAATTTTTATAAAAAAATCTTCTTATTTTTTATCTTTTCTTGTACATTTTGATTTCACCACCAATTATTTTTACTATTAGTAGCTTTTCTTTTTGATATTTTAAGCATATCTTTTTAAACATTTTTAATATTACTAACTACTTTTTCCAACATAAAATTAGTTTCCTCATGCACACACAAAATC
>NW_021477768.1:0-313 GCF_001605985.2 Dendrobium catenatum | reverse complement strand
CCTCCCACTTCCACTCAGGGATAGGAAACGACTGCAACAGTCCACCTGGTCACTGATGCTCTTCCTTCACCAACTGACAGGCTTCGCATCTCGACACAAACTCTGCCACATCCTTCTTCATTCCAGGCCACCAGAACAAAAGTTTCATATCAGCATACATCTTACCACTGCCTGGATGAACAGTGTAGCCTTAAAGATGAGATTCATACAGAATCTCCTGCCTCAAATCTCCAAACACAGGTACCCACAACCTGTTCTTGCAGAAAATAGCACCATAATCAGAAATTTGAAGTTCAGGAGTCTTACCGGATCT
>NW_021477767.1:0-228 GCF_001605985.2 Dendrobium catenatum | reverse complement strand
ATTAAGGAATGTAACTTGATTAAACATAAGGTTTACACTTGGCAAAGTTTTTTCCAAATTATTATTAATTTCCAAAGCAATTCTTGTTTTCATACATGTTTCACATCACTTAGTCTAATAATTTACAAACAACATATCATTTCTAAAATTTTAGAAAGCAAAACTAATCTAATGACACAAGTTATGATAAAATGTGGGCTCCGAAAATTCGGCCCCGGCCTCCCCGCC
>NW_021477766.1:0-878 GCF_001605985.2 Dendrobium catenatum | reverse complement strand
ACATCCATCAATGAATAAAATTTAAAATTGTTGTAGCTTTCTTTGCATGTTAACATGTTGAATGAGATACAATTATTAGTGGTATTTTAGGGATCAATCTTAAACTATTAGATGCAAAGGCTCAAGTATGGATGATCTTTCCTCCATCTCAAATGCTATTTTCTTTTCTGGGCAGGTAGGATGCTCCATGCTCTCCACCTTTTTAATTGAGTAAGCTTGTTGTTTGGGTAGTAGTAGATTGGCTACTTAAGAAGCTTGAAGAAGAAATATTTCTTTATAATTCCATTCATCAACCATAGCTCCATTATTCCATTGCTTATGATCACTTCTTGAAATTCTCTTTGTTGCATCCCACAAGAGTGAAGAAATTATTCTATACACAGTATAGACGTATCTGTATGTTAAAACTAAAACAAATGCTGATATATGTTGTCTGATGACCTGACTTAGTCCACTGGTCCAGCTATGCAAAAACTTGGTCCAAGAATGTTTTAAAATCTGTTCAAACCAAAAGTTGTGTGATTCATGTGTTTCAACTTTAGTTCGTCTCCACTCTGGGTTCAATAAGGTGCTCTTCACATTTGCATAAGGATAGATTCTTCTTGATGAGAAATTAATATGCCAGGATGCTAAACCATTCACCAACTTTATGCAAATAAAAAGTGTCAGTATTCAGAGTTTAAAGTTTTTTTTGTCTTCCTTTTTGTTCTAAGTTCTATCACTCTTCATATATTCTAGGTTGTATTTAAGATCAGATTTATCTCCAAAGTAAATCTACATCACTAAATATATTTAAATGCCAAAGTTATTTGTTATGTAAATAGTTTATCTGAAAAAGTAATTAGGGTTTAGGGTATTGGTTTTATATAAAATATAGG
>NW_021477765.1:0-238 GCF_001605985.2 Dendrobium catenatum | reverse complement strand
CCTTTCTTCCTTTAGATCTTATCCATGGCAAGTTCAAACAAACGACAAAAGGTTCTAGCCAAGGGTCCACACAAAAATTCTAGCGATAAATTTCTATCCAAAGCCAATAAAGTATCATTTCCTAGATTTGCTTCCGCTAAGATCACCACTTCTAGAAATCTTATTCAAGAACGACTGACCTTTTAGGTAATGAACTTGTTTTCTTTAACTCAATTTGGTCTCATTCTCACACTAGTCC
>NW_021477764.1:0-283 GCF_001605985.2 Dendrobium catenatum | reverse complement strand
GGAGCAGGCATATGATTGTATGTCCTGGGATACGCTGTAGAGAGTTATGCAATTGATGGGATTCTCTCAAAGGTTTGTGGAATGGACTATTCAATGTGTTGCCAAGCCGAGATTCTCTTTGCTGCTCAATGGTAATAGAACGCCATGGATCTATGTTGAAAGTGGTCTACGACAAGGATGTCCTTTGTCGCCATATATGTTCATTCTCTGTTCGGAGCTCCTCACCAAAGCCTTTAGACAGAGGGAGGAACAGCTTGGAGTTCAAGTTGTTAATAATGTGGAA
>NW_021477763.1:0-345 GCF_001605985.2 Dendrobium catenatum | reverse complement strand
GTTCATCCGCGATCAAATGACGTCAAAAATGGAGATCAGTTGGAGCAAAGCAAGAACGGCAAACAAGTGTTTGCCGTTCGGTTGGAGATGCCCTAAGTCTTCGGCGTAGGTCAGAGCCGCTTGCCGAATAAGGAAGCCAGAACCTCTGATTTGATTTCGTTCTGCCGCCAAATCTCTCCTGCAACTGAATAAATCAGATGGGTTATATGAGAAAGCAACCTAATCCTCTAATTTTCCCAAAAAAAATATGAGAAAGCAATGGTAAAGGCTTTAAATCTCAGCCGTTAGATCAATTTCCTGATCTACTTAGTTGATTTGAATTAAATGAAAAGTAAATTAGCCTTT
>NW_021477762.1:0-324 GCF_001605985.2 Dendrobium catenatum | reverse complement strand
TCAAATCTGAAAACTAATCTCATATTTTAGTAAATTTTGAGGGAATTATTTGAAACTAATTTCAAATTTCAAATAGAATTTAGGGGGATTAATGAGCATTTAATGAAGCCCATCAATAGGGGTGGCCGGCGGGTTCACTATAGGAGGGATGGAGGTTTTCAATTCAAAAACTGAAATTAATTTCAGGATTTTGAATTAAAATGGGGGGGGGAAATTAATTTGAAATTCAATTTCAAATTAGGGGGTCATTAATGCATTAATTAGGGAATTAAAGGGAGGAACCAATGCATGGCCGGCGGTTCAAGAGAGAGGAGGGAGGTGAGG
>NW_021477761.1:0-340 GCF_001605985.2 Dendrobium catenatum | reverse complement strand
TCCTCCGTAAGTGTGGTCGGCAGCTCAGGAATAGTAATGTGGTCACCAATGGCCTTTCTCAACCGTGAGACGTGAAAAACCGGGTGTATAGTCGCCGATGGGGGTAATTTCAGTCGATAAGCTACTGCCCCAATCTTTTCCATCACTTCATAAGGACCAAAGTACCTTGGAGCCAGCTTTTCATTCCTCCTGTTGGCGACTGTCTTCTGCCTATATGGACGAAGCTTCAAGAACACCTTATCCCCTGCCTCAAACTGGATATCTCTTCTATGTCAATCTGCTTGCTTCTTCATGATTTGCTGTGCCCTCAGCAAATGCCTCTTCAACTCTTCTAGCACTC
>NW_021477760.1:0-1146 GCF_001605985.2 Dendrobium catenatum | reverse complement strand
GTACAGAGAACCGAACACCCAGTTCGGAACTCCTCCCCATTCACACGAAACAAAGCCTCCCACTCGGTTACTCCCTCAGCAGTTCGGAAAATCCCACGATCTCCCGAGCTCTCCCTCTCAGTTCGAGTGAGAAGTTTAGTCGGCCTCCTCCCTTGGTCGCGAGAGAAGCCCCCAAGCCCGCTTGCTCATTCCCAGTTCGGAACTGCCGCCCCTCAAGCCATGGCTCTCTCTTAGTTCCGAAATTCCCTATCTCCCTGACAGTTCGCACAAGCCCATTCGATTAACTCCCTCTCCTCTCTGCAGTTACGAACACACAGCCCCGAACTCCCCCTTTGATCGCGTAAAAACCCCCAGGCAAGGCTCTCAGAGCCCATCTTCTCCTATTCGCACATAGCCAAGCTCACGCCTGTAGTTCAAAAACTCCAAGCACCAGTTTGCACGAACAGTCCTTCGCCTCCTCTCTGCCATTTTCGAATAACCTCTCCTCCTCTCCTATTCAAAACTGCCTTCCCCACTCTCATATACACAGACAGAGCACGAACAAACTCCATGATCTCCTACTCCAAATCGCACGACGCCCCTCCTCTTCTCCTGGAGTTCGCGAATAACCCCAGTCCCATTTAAAGTAGCTGTTTGCTCTCTCTCCCACTAGATCCTCTCTCAGTTCGGAAGAAGCCCAAACGCCCAGATGAGAACCCTCTCTCTCTGTTGCTCTCGTGAAATCGAGTTCAAAGAAGATCGATCGAACCCTTAAGGAATCCTGCCGTTCTACCTTTGCTGTGCTCAGCATATCCGATCAGTTTTTGCCCTAGGAAGCCCATATCTCGTAATTGATCCCCTTTTGTGCATTGGTAAATTTTCTATATCTTCTCCATCTTCATCTTCTCTAACTCTTATTTGATTTAAACTAAGTATTAGGGAGTTGAATCTTGATATTCTTAAATAAAATCATAGACAAAATCTATTAAGGTTTCACTCTTTTGATAAGCTTTGACAGTAAGAGAAATGATAAAATTTTGTTTGAATGCATATATAAACCTTATATATTTTTTTTTATCTTAGAAGAAAAATGGTTGCATCTATTTTATTTTTTCATAGATGCATTGTATCTAGCATTGTTTTTTTTGTTTTTTTTTTTTTTTTTTT
>NW_021477759.1:0-808 GCF_001605985.2 Dendrobium catenatum | reverse complement strand
AAAATCAAACTCCAAACTACGAAGACTTCAAATCAAACTAAGCATGAAATACTTTATAAATTTGAAGCTTGTACTTTTTATTTGAATTAAATTTGAGAGGGAGTGATTATAATTGAGTGAATAAATTCACACACACTAAAGGAGATCTTGAAAAAGTTTTGTGCTGATCATACGGGACAAACATTATTCGTACGGGATGATTAGATCAGTTATCTCCTTGTAAGAGCAATGGAACGGACAGGAACTGAACTGGAAAATTTTTTCTAAGTCCTGATCGTCCAGGATGAAACATTTTCATCCAAGGACGAGTTGCTCTCTATAAAAATTTATTCCAGACGAAGTCCAGTTCGTCCCAGGATGATGGGATCCGACTATGGCAGTTTCGAGCAAAGTTCTGCAGTTTTCAGAACCGACCTTTGATATAACTATTCGTACCGAACAAAATTTTTTGTCCCAGGACGAACCTATTTCATCCCAGGATGAAATTAGTTCGTACTGATGCACAAATAGTTCGTACGGGATAATGTTTTACACAGTTTGTCCGTACTAACTCAGGTTTGTACGGGACGATCCACTACACAGAAAAACTTGAAATTAGCAGTGTTTTGGATAATTTTTCATGTCCTTTCTATATAATGAGTCCTAGAAACTATTACAAGTGCCTTTGGAGTTGTTTTCTCTTTAGAGGGATCATTGAGTGTGAGTGTTTGGGAGAGATTGTAAGAGTGAAGAGTGAGAGATCAAGTGAGGGTTTGTGTGGTATTCACAAGGTTACTTGAAGAAGAAGATCTCTTTGTTCTGCCCATCT
>NW_021477758.1:0-240 GCF_001605985.2 Dendrobium catenatum | reverse complement strand
AAAGAGAGAAGAAGAAGGAGAGAGAGAGAGAGAGAGAATATAAGAGAGAGAGAGAATATAAGAGAGAGAGAGAGAGGAAGAGGAAATGAGAGAGAGAGAATAGATGAATGGAGAGAGAGAGAGTGTGTGTGTGTGTGTGAGAGAATAGATGAATGGAGAGAGAGAGGGAATAAGAGAGAGGAAGAGGGAATAAGGGAAAGAGAGAGAGATGAAATAAGAGAGAGAGGAAGAGAGAGAGAG
>NW_021477757.1:0-489 GCF_001605985.2 Dendrobium catenatum | reverse complement strand
CAACTACAAAGTGGCTCACTATAAAATTTAGAAGTTATTAAATACTTCGAGTAAGCCATAATATACTACATGACGACAAGTTCATTCAAGAGGGGATCTTAGAATGTAAAATAGGTGGAAGAACTGCTATTGTCAACATTAACAACATTTCAAGAAATATGGTCTACTGTTTAGTAAAAATTGTATCTTTCTAACCATCCGAAGCAGTAGCATTAAATAACAATGAACCTTTGGTATCTGACAAGCTAAGCTTAACATCGAGCTCTGACTCTCATACTGTCAAACGCATAAGTTGCCTTTAAAGTAAGATGGTTTTGTAAGCCCGATGAACAAAATGTTCAGCCAAGAAAACTGAAAAGTTAAAATAGAAAACAATTGAATCACATACAACAACAACATCAAGCATTTATCCCACTACGTGGGGTCAGTTCATGAATTATTTTTCTCCATTGTGTCCTATTAAGAGCTGAATTCTCATTTAAATCGAAT
>NW_021477756.1:0-229 GCF_001605985.2 Dendrobium catenatum | reverse complement strand
AGTCAAAAGTAGGGGTGTCAATTTCGGGTCACAGTCGGGTTCGGGTCAAACCCGAAATTGACCGGACACTATTCGATCGACCCGACCCATTTTTGCAAATGGGTCGATTTTCTCGACCCGAACCCAACCCGCTTCGGGTTCGGGTCAACCCAACCCCACTTGTTTCAGCCGCGGTCGCGAGTGAACGACGCAGGGCTCGGTCGTGGTCGTGCGCGGCAGCTCGAGTGAA
>NW_021477755.1:0-571 GCF_001605985.2 Dendrobium catenatum | reverse complement strand
CATTAATTTGTAAGTTTGGACCACCATAATTTTACCACTAAGGCCTCTGAAATAAATGATAGAATGCACAAAAATATCTTCTTACCAATAGTTCCTTCAAATGTTTGAAGATACAAAGCTCATTTTATAAGTTATGATTTTATTTGATTATATTATTTTATTGCAAGAAAATAATCTAAAATTTATATTACATAAATACTTTTAATTTTTAAAATTTTTATTTTCACACTCAATATATAAAAAAAATATCAACTTTTAAACAAATTATTTAAAAAATAAAAATCATTAAAAAAATCTCTGAAGAATGACACTTGACTTATTAAAGTGAAATTGCTATGAAAGGTCTATTGTAACGGTCACATTTCTAGAAGATTGAAACAAGTTTGTAGTTTCTTTTACTTCTCAGACATCAATGTCTTATTTCTTTTTGAAATTATTGAGAAGCCAACATGAGATGAAAATACTTAAAATGGCTTTACTTGTATTTATAAATCAAATATTAAAATGTGATATTATAAGTAATTTAATAATTAAATATATAAATTAAGTTAATACACCAAATAAAGTGTAA
>NW_021477754.1:0-341 GCF_001605985.2 Dendrobium catenatum | reverse complement strand
ATCTATTTTAAAATAATTATATATTTAAATTTTGAATTTTTGAGAGATCTCTTGAGATTTTAAACCTAGATAAAACATATATGAATAGAATTAATGGGGATGATTAGTGAATAATCATTTCTTGATTAATCACTAATCTTTTCTTTAATTGTATGTTTTATGTTAATCCATGCATGCTTAGGGTGTACACACTCGCACTTTGTCTAAGGCTCTCCTAGATTTAAGAATTGATTGTGCTTATGTGTGGTGTATACATGTTAAGTTCAAGGTTTAGAAATTTTGATTTAAACCTATTTAACTTAGTGACATCGTTAAGGACAATAATTAAGGACCTTTATCTA
>NW_021477753.1:0-1277 GCF_001605985.2 Dendrobium catenatum | reverse complement strand
GTAGAGTAGAAATGCTAATCAGTAGTGGGTGGAAGTGAGAAGAAGAAAGCTTTTTGGTGGATATAAAAAGTCCCAAAAATTTAAGAGAGTGGTCGACAAGGGAGAAACCAAGAATTTCATTCCTACTATTGGCTAACAGATAACTCTTGGAGAAAATAATGAAACATTTAGCCTTATTGTTATGGAGCCTAGAAGAAGCAACAAAAGTGTCAAGCACTTGAATTAAGCCATTAGCATTGCTTAAGGAAGCCTGACCAAAGACCAAAACATCATCAGCGTAAAGCAAGTGGTTGAAAGAAGAAGAACCACTAGACATGCCTGAAAATTGTTAAGAATCCAGAGCACAAGAGAATGCATCCATTATAATAACAAAAAGAAGGGGGAAGAGGGGGCAGCCTTGACGTAAGCCAGATGAAGAAATAAAGAAACCTTCAAGAGAACCATTTATACAAATAGAAAATGGAACATCAAGAATGCACCCCTTAATCAAGGAAATGAATTTATTCGGGAATCCTTTCTTTTGCAGTCTAGAGATAAAAAATTTCTGAGAGACCATGTCAAATGCCTTCTTAATGTCTAGCTTGGCACAAAAGTATTTCTTACTAGCTTTGACAATGAATTCATTCAAAATTTCAAAGGCTAGAATAATATTATTAGAAGCAATCATTTTCTAAATAATACCAGCCTAGCTCTTATGGACAATAATAGGCATAATGTTTTTTATACGGTTGGCAATAATTTTTACAATAACCTTGTAGAAAATATTACAAAGTGAGATGGGCTGAAAGTCATTAATGTTAGAAGCATGAGAATGTTTAGGGATAAGGGCAATGGTAGTGGATTTTTCCTGTTTTGGAAGATGGTCAGTATTGGAAAAAAATACTTAATCGTATTGCAGACATATATGCCAATAGCATTCCATGTAGAACTCAAAGGTGAACCTATCCGGCCCTGGGGTAGAAGTAGATGGCCCCACAAAGATAACCTCCTTAATTTCAATATTGGTAACCGGGGCAGTAAGAGAGCCCAAGATATGATTAGGGATAGTGGTACCAGTGGAGATGTTGCAAGTGGAAGCATTAGGAGGCTTAGGGGAGTTATACTAGTTTTGGAAATATTGAATAACAGCATTAGCAATATCATAGGAAGAAGTGAATTGACCCTCATTTGTGGTAAGCACCTTGATGCGACTAAAGTTGAATCTAGAGTTAATTCTGGCATACAAAAAGCCTAAGTCATCTTCCCCATTAGATAACCATTTAGCCTTTGCTCTATGA
>NW_021477752.1:0-940 GCF_001605985.2 Dendrobium catenatum | reverse complement strand
ACGGAGTACCACCCTACTACTACGATCCTTCCGACCTCCTTCGCTAGACAATGGTCTTTCTGACCCCAGTCTCCTACAGACTACGACCCTTACGACCTTTGTTGCATACTATGGTCATTCCGACCTCCCTCACTATACAAAGATCTTTTTGACCTCAGTCTACTGCTGACCTCCGTCGCCTACTACGGTCATTCCGATCTCTATTCTATCTATATGATGTACATTTGTGACATCAAGCCAATGCCTTCTTCTAAGGAAGGACATCATTTATAATCAATTGCAAATACTAGTTGATTCTTTCAAACTAGGCTAGGCCCCGTGATTTTTTTCCTTTTTAGGATTTCCACTTAAAAACTCTGGTGTCTCTTATAAATTATGCACACTCTCTCTTTTATCTGCTTGTGTGCTAGATCTTCGTACAAAGTAAAAACATTGAACTATATACTTCTCTACCGCCACGAATATTCTAGGACGCAACAACATTGTAATTTTTTTATTAAGAAAATTGACTAGATTGACCTTTATAGTTTACCAAGAAAAACAAATGGAATTAAAACAAATCTCTTATTTAGATTTTTTTGGGACAGATTTTTTACTATTTTCTAAATCAACTATTTAATACAATTTTTTTTTTTCAGAAAGTTGTAAGAAAGCCATCCCAAACGAAGCCCAAACTAAGGCTTCATTTGGGACAAATTTTTTGATATTTTCTAGTACAAAAAATTTTTATACTAAAAGGTTGTTTCAGAAAATAGTAAGAAAGTCATCACAAACGAAGCCTAAGACTTCATTTGAGATAACTTTTTTATTGATTTCTAAAATTATTTTTTAGGGCACAAATTTTTAATTAAAGAAAGTTTTATACTAAAAAAATGCTTCAAAAAATAATAAAAAAGTCATTCAAAATGAAACCTTAGTCTCACATACAATAGATTTATAG
>NW_021477751.1:0-267 GCF_001605985.2 Dendrobium catenatum | reverse complement strand
TAAAAGGTACTGACTTCTGCGTCAGTCTCATCAGAGGAGTCGAAATCTGTGAAAATCCTTTCACAAATTTCCTATAATACCCAGCCATGCTCAAGAAACTACGTACCTCAAATACCATAGCCGGCCTTGGCCAATCAGCAACTGCGTGAATCTTTTGGGGATCAACAGAAATACCTTCTCTGCTCACCACATGCCCCAGAAAATAAATGCTCTTCAGCCAGAATTCACATTTGGAGAACTTGGCATACAGTTGATGTTGCCTCAGAG
>NW_021477750.1:0-229 GCF_001605985.2 Dendrobium catenatum | reverse complement strand
ATTGACTAAAAGGAATATCAATTTTAACTCCATTAAAAATTTGTGACGGTGATGAATAACCAGTTAAAATCATATGCCACATGCGAAAATCAATCGATTGCAAAAAAATAGACATGCGAGTTTTTCAAAAACTAAATGAGATATTTTCAAATAAAGGAGGTCTAGTGATTGAAAAATCTTTCGCAATAGTATGATTAGCCATGGATCAAAATTCAAAAGCTTTTAAAAA
>NW_021477749.1:0-274 GCF_001605985.2 Dendrobium catenatum | reverse complement strand
ATTGTCGTATGTGAGCCCAAAGGGCAAGTTGGTCTTTCCTTTTTGAGTCCATTGTACTTGGCTATATATAGCCCCTTGCTTATTGTTTTTGATTAATGAATGATTTTGAGAAAATTTTCCTGCACTTGTTTTCTTGGAGCTTATGAGAGAGCTTGAGAGAAAGAAAGCTAGAGAGCTTGGTGGAGCCTAGGAGAGGCCACCCGTCGTACCCAACAGTCACCACTGGTGGCTCTTGGCCCTCTACCCCATCTCCCCTTTCATCCATCATCCCCTT
>NW_021477748.1:0-722 GCF_001605985.2 Dendrobium catenatum | reverse complement strand
TTTTCTTGTACTATTATTAGTTTTTGTGTTGTATTTTCTTCTTTGTATTTTATTTCTGTTTCCTCCTCCTTTTTGTGATATCAAAAGGAGGAGTAGTGTTATTTTTAGTGTTAGTTTATTGTATTGTTATTTTTTTGTACTACTATTGTGAGTGTTATTTCATTGTATTGCTATTTTTTTATACCCCTTGCTTGTTTTAGTAAAATTTGCATTGCTTGGTTCACATTATTCTCCTTTTTTTATATTTCGATAATTTTCTTAAGTTAAATTTCCAAACAAATATTTACCATCATAAAAAAGGGGGAGATTATTACAAACCTACATTCAAGGATTATAATTTTGATGGTAGCAAACATTTCTAGCATTTATCTTTCTGTACTATTACCCTATCTACTAAATTTTTAGGTCCACAAGGTCAATTACAAATTAAGCCAGCTCAAGATTGGGTTGATTAGTATTAAGCCAGTCTGTAAGTATAATTTTAGTGTTTTTACTTTTTTTTTAGTCAAATGTAAAGAGGTGGTTCATAATGCTACGTAACCTTGCACACACACTCCCAAGTGGTGAAATTATTTAGGCCTAAGGGTTTTTCTATTTTTTATTGTATAATACATGACGATCCAAAAACCATCCTAGATAATCTATTAAAATCAAAAATTCTAATTAGGGCATCCTTATTAAGATTGCTGAATTAAGCAAATCATCCTAGAAGATTGGCTTAA
>NW_021477747.1:0-288 GCF_001605985.2 Dendrobium catenatum | reverse complement strand
ATTCTTTTTCAAGTTCTGCATAGGATGATTTTAAGTTTTCAAAATTTTTATTCAATTCATCGTATTCATCAAGTATTTTCATGTGGTTGTCATCTATTAAAGCATGGTCTTTCTTAAGGATTTCATGTTCCTTCTTGAGTTCTTCCAGTTCTAAGCTAACACTAGCATGCATCTTTTTTATTTTCCTATATGCATCATGCATGTGTTCATAAATTTTAAATAATTCATCATAGGATAAATCATATACCTCTGCTTGATCTGAGTGATCCACATTGTCTGCCATCAAGC
>NW_021477746.1:0-333 GCF_001605985.2 Dendrobium catenatum | reverse complement strand
AAAAACCCTAGGAAATGGCTATGATTCTAATCCCTATCTTCTCACACCATTCAAGCCCTCCCAGAACTAAACTATTTTTGTTTGAGCATTCCAGACCCCAATCTACACATTCCCAGCTCGACTCAGCCGGTCAAAGCTCGCCGGCGACTGGATTCCGGCGAGTTCAAGCAAATCTCCGTCCAAACCGTTTTGCCGTCGATCTAGGCGTTGAAAGCTCGAGCAATCTTCTACAAAATGGAGCGTGGACAGCCTACAAATGCAACCATCCCTTAAATGGTTCAATCCGTCCCTTATCAAGGTGAAAATACTAAACCCTAGCGTAAGACACATAGG
>NW_021477745.1:0-344 GCF_001605985.2 Dendrobium catenatum | reverse complement strand
TACGATACATAATAAATATCGTACCGAACAGCTTTAATTCAAAATTTGTCCTTTTTTGATGATGTGGATCGTACTGTACAAAATGGAGGTATCGTACAGTACAATACTCAATAATGTCGTACCAACCGGATTTAATTCGTCCCAATCCATTGCTGACGTGGATCGTATTGTACGAAGAAGAGGAATCATACATTACGATAGGTCATTATGCGGTAAGATTATCGTACAGGATGATGTACATCGTACAGTACGATCAACAGAGCTGAAATCTGCCTACTTGTGGATGTATGTAGATTGTGATATATCGTACAGTATGATATAAATCGTACAGTACGATGAACAGT
>NW_021477744.1:0-237 GCF_001605985.2 Dendrobium catenatum | reverse complement strand
AAATATACCCCAGTGAAAGAGAAAATATGAGTAATTGGGCTCTTCTTAAAGCAATCCAGTCTTATATATATGCACACAAATAGTAATTTGAAAATTAAATAAAACATACAAAATTAAGCTATCAGCCATAAATTTTTGCTATTCCTTTTCGTTGTCTCCTTGGTTCTTGATTTGAGAGGGTACTCATGAAGTTCATGCTTGTAGTTTAACTCATTTACATAGCTTTCCTATTTTGAA
>NW_021477743.1:0-1485 GCF_001605985.2 Dendrobium catenatum | reverse complement strand
CTGTTGAGCCCAGAGCAGCTGAAGAATGATTGAGGAGGTTAAAGAAGACTTTTGACGGTATGTAGTGTCCGTCAGACAGGAAGGTACCGTTGGCAATTTGTCTGTTGGATGGGGAAGCAGAGCGCTGGTGGATAGGCTAGCAGGAGGAGAAATTCTAAGGAAAGCTAAATTCTTTGATTACTTGGGAAGAATTTTCTGAGGTATTCCGATCGTGGTTTGTACCTCCTTCTACACAATAGCAGATGCAGGAGACTTTTCTGAGATTTGTTCAGGGGAGCAGGACTGTGATGCAGTATGAGGCAGAATTTACTGATTTGGCCTGTTATGCTCCACAGTTGGTAAGTACTTCTACTAAGAAGTGCTACAGATTTCTGAGGGGACTACGAGATAGTCAAAGGCAGCCTCTGGTACCGTTTCATATTTCTGATTTCTCTGAGCTTGTGGAGAGAGCTCATCTGATAGAGAATAATTTGATGGCTACTCAGTAGCGGTGGACTGCAAGTAGGAAGAGATTTGGGGGTGATGCTTTTAGTAGTGGTTCCTCTGGTAAGAGGAGATTTATTTCTGGAGACTCTAGGAGGAGTGGACAGTCGGGATCCACTATAGTTTCTAGTACTTCCGCTACAGGTACGACCAGTTCGGGATCAGTCAGTGGGACACATGTGTGTCAAACTTATGGACGATGACATTTTGACCAGTGCTTCAGGATGACTGGTCAGTGCTTTAAATGTGGTCAGCCATGACATCAGATTGCAGAGTGTCCACATGCTGGATTTGATAGACGATCTGAGTTTCGATCTGATAGTAGACCTGTTGGTTTAGCAGGACGACCGAGGATTGTTCCTCCACGTACTGTGACTGAAGGATCCTCTGGTAGAGGTGGTGGATCTAGTTTTGTGGCACGGAGACCACCTACTGATAGTCAGCGGGAGTCTAGTGGTTCAGTAGCTCCAGCTCTAGTTCAGCCACGAGTATACAGTTTGAGTCAGCGGGAAGCTCGAGATGCTCAGGATGTGGTGATAGGTACGATTTATATTTCTGAACATCCTTGTCGAGTTTTGTTTGATTCTGGAGCCAGTCATTTGTTTTTGTCCGAGCGTTGTTTTGATGCTTTGCATCTGGATTCTATTTTGCTACCGGTTTCGCTTTCTGTTATTTTGCCGGTTGGAAGCAATTTGATTGCTCGGAAGTTTTGTGTTTGTGAGATTAATATTTCTGATAAGAAGTGTAAGTCAAGTTTGATTTTGTTGCCTATCTCTTCGTATGATATTATTTTGGGTATGGATTGGCTGAGTCTGTATGAGGCTCAGATTGACTGTTTGAAGAAGCAAGTGAGCTTGCTCATGGATGGTGAGAGATGTGTATTCTAAGGATTACGAGGTGTTCTATCATGTTTGATTTATGTGTTGGAAGTTAGAAGAATGTGAAAGAAGGGTTGCCCGGTATTTTTGACTTATGTACGGGATATGAACATAGATGTGGGTT
>NW_021477742.1:0-272 GCF_001605985.2 Dendrobium catenatum | reverse complement strand
CACCTCATATACCTGTTAGCCAAAGATCTCCTCATCCAGCCCACCTCTTCATTTGCTCCAGCCGAAAGCTCCATAGTAGCCGCAAATCCCATTTTCCGTCATTCTACAAGAAGCCTCTCTACTGCCTCCGACCTAGCCGAAGACCTCCATACCCCGTCTCTACTGAACTCACTCCATCCAAATCCTCCACCCAACCTCTACCCTCAGCCTTCACCCGACAACTTCGCTCTTGCCCTGCTCGCAAGCTGTCGGTTTAGAGAGAGAGAGAGAGA
>NW_021477741.1:0-479 GCF_001605985.2 Dendrobium catenatum | reverse complement strand
TGGATTTTGACCCAAATCGGAACCGAAGAGAAATTTTCCCTCTTCGGTTTGAACTTAGGATGCCATTTCTGGAGCACAAAGGGTTTTCCAAGCAGGAACCAAACGCCTTTAGACCAGGCCATGTCGTAATCTTCAACACAAGAAAATCGCAGAAGAAAAAAGCCATCACTGAGCGAAAGAAGTTTGAGAGAACCTTTCAAAGTCCACGTTTTGTTTAAAGCATTCAAAAGCGCTTCATAGAAGGGTCTTCGTCCTATGGAGTATCCAACCAAACACAAACTCCAGTCATCACTTCCTTGAGCAAGCTTCTCACCGGAAAAAGGAATAACATCCGGTTCATTTGGGTTATGCGAAAAACTGAAGACTTTTGGGGCGGAAGAAAATGCGTTGGGAGCAAAGATCTGACTCGAGTTCCGCATGGAGGCGGGAGGAGCAACAGTCGCTGAGCAGAGAGGCGGAAAATCCGCTGCATGCAGAGT
>NW_021477740.1:0-310 GCF_001605985.2 Dendrobium catenatum | reverse complement strand
CAAATTATTTCAATCGTATGTTATATAAACAATTAATGTTATAGATGTTCAAAATAAATGCAAATCTCGATCGGTTTGAATTATAACTTTGTTTTTACAATTTTTATATACCAAAATTGGTATTTACATGATTTACAACTAATTTATAAATTTAGATGAACTACTTATGACTAATGTTTGTTATTTTTTTGGATGCTTATGCTGGTAAAAATTCATGGGAAGATACAAATATATATTTTCGGACTTATAGAGCTTTGATGTCCGAAAATAAGGGGACAACTGATATATCAGTAAAAAATTATGTTGACCA
>NW_021477739.1:0-215 GCF_001605985.2 Dendrobium catenatum | reverse complement strand
GCCACTTGACTCCTTCTGTACCTTATCTTTCAACTTTTGTTCCATCTCCTGACCACTTGTATCGTTCTACAGTACACCCTTCTGTACCTTTTCAACAACTCTCCAGACTGAATTAAGAGCAGGATTTGTCTGCTTACTGCCAACAGATTGAGGTCTCTGTCCAGATTTATTAACAGGACTCTTCCTTCTAGTAACAATTGTCCATTCCCCTTGAT
>NW_021477738.1:0-201 GCF_001605985.2 Dendrobium catenatum | reverse complement strand
CTTATGTTGCCTCTACTTTTCTTAACATATGTCAGATCTAATATATAATATAAGTATATAACTAATATGACTCCTTATTATTTCTTTGCTAAATGCCCTGATTAATGTCAATGGGATCATTATTACTGGGAGAAATTTGATTCTGATTAGTTATTTTGAACAACATTTTCATATGAAGAATCTTTGTGCTTTACTTCTTAG
>NW_021477737.1:0-614 GCF_001605985.2 Dendrobium catenatum | reverse complement strand
TGCAAAAGACAAGAAAAACCGCCCAAAAACTGCAAGTTTTCAATTATGTACACAGTGGATCATCCCGTACGATCGTGGATCATCCTGGACAATATTACTTAAAAGCCTCGAAATGAACCTGTTTTTATATGTATACGAAATAATTTCGTACAAGCTGATCATCCCGTACGAACCAAGTTCGTCCGGTACAAATGGTTATTACAAGGTCGGCTCAAAAAATTGCAGAAAAACTATCCTAAGTCGGTTGTATCGTCTGGATGAAATTTTGTTCATCCGGACAAAAATCTTACAGAGACCAAATCGTCATGGACGATATTTAATTTCATCTAGACGAAAATCTTACAGAGAACAAATTGTCCTGTACGATAATTTATTTTCGTTTGGACAAAAATCTTATAGAGAGCAAATCATCATGTACGATAATTTATTTTCATCTGGACGAAAATCTTACAGAGAGCAAATCGTCCCGGACGATTTTTAATTTCGTCCCGGATGAATAGGACTTAGAAATTTTTCTGGCAAGTTCCTATTTGTTCCAAGTGATCTTAATAGGAGATAACTGTCTGATCGTCCCGTATGAACTAATATCGTCCCGTACGATCAGTATAAATTTT
>NW_021477736.1:0-257 GCF_001605985.2 Dendrobium catenatum | reverse complement strand
TTGGTTGCGTTTCTTTCTTAATTTTAGCTTTCAAAATTATCGCTGAAATGATATCGCATGCCTTGTCCTTGCTTTTGATAATTTGTAGTCAATGTTTTACATCTCTTAATCTATTAGAATGGTAAAAATATTTTGTTGATTATGTCTCTTTCTCTAACCTATTTTAGTGGCATAGTTTTCTTTTTTAATCAAAAATCTATTTCAAATTAAAAATTGTGTATGAAATTAAGATCGTTTCTAAACTTGCTTAAGCAAAT
>NW_021477735.1:0-257 GCF_001605985.2 Dendrobium catenatum | reverse complement strand
TCATTTTCTAGTCTTGAATATGATACTTGAACAAGTATAAAGAGTTTATGGCTCTTGTTGGATTGTATTTAAGGAAGAGAAATAAGGAATATAATGTTTGTTTGAAAGTTTTTGTTTGGCAATTGCGTTCAAAGATTAGTGTTTGAATTTCTTATTTGTTTTAAAGCAAAAAAAATAATTTTATAAATGATTTTGAAAAGTTTTTAAATAATACGCATAACGAAGGCACAAAATACGCACACAGTACGCATAAAACA
>NW_021477734.1:0-706 GCF_001605985.2 Dendrobium catenatum | reverse complement strand
ATTGACAAGCATAATATTTCTTTTCAAGGAATAGGCCCTTCAAGTAACTTTTTATGATGCAAATCACTATCTTAAGAAATTGTCACATTAAAAAAAGCTACAGAAGTTGCTCATTTATCTATATTTTAAAGCTGGAATTCTTTAGAGTTTGAGCTTGTCATGACTTTAGTCGGCATTGGACCTTAGAAAACCAATTCCATTCAAGCATCTATTTCAAATCGAAAGGAGCCACTGCTGATGTTGATGAACAGCAGACGGAAATAAAAAAATAATAATGCTTTGAGTTTTTTTTTTAGGATATTTAGGCCAACTAAGGTTGCAGTAGCTCCGATGATAGATAATATTAGAGAGAGTAGTCTTAGATGGTTTGGTCATGTAAAACGGCGGCCCTCCGATGATCCTGTTAGTAGAATAGTTGTATTAGATTTTGCCTATGTTAAGAAAGATAGAGGTAGACCTAAAAAGACTTAGTTAGAAAATATTAGAAATGACATTTCTTTATTAGATTTAATTGAAAATTTGACTTTTAACAGGAAAAAAATATTTTGTGCGGACACCGGACGGTCCGGAGACCAACCAGAACGAGTCACGTCACCCGGTACCGAGCTGTATCGAGCACCGTTACTGAGGAAAAAGTGATGTGGCGTGTTCTGGTTGGTCTTCGGATGCCATTTGGGTCCGCTCAAAATATTTTTCCCTTAACAGG
>NW_021477733.1:0-666 GCF_001605985.2 Dendrobium catenatum | reverse complement strand
TGGGTCCGAGAGAGGCCACCATTCCGTTGGTAGACCTCGGTACCCCCTTCCAAAGCTGTAAGGTTGGCCTCAGTAGTTGTCAAGCCTAAGGGGAATAAAACTCTGAAACATTTAGACATCAAGGGCAAGAGGCCCAAATCCCCTGAGAAGAAGTTTATCCTGAAAAGAACTAAGTTGGAGAATTTACCACCACCTCCAAGAACCTCAAAGTTTATTCTCCAACTCCAACGAGTCCCAGTTGAATCTCCTCCAATTTTGATTGATTCGATGGATGTTCAACCTAGTGCTCCAGTTGATGCAGTAATAATTCTCTTCCAGTCAGTCCAGTTCCTGATTCAGTGATGATTCCAGTTGATGATCCAGTGGTTGACAGCCTAGATTTATGTGTCATTCCTAGGCTTCCTACACAAAAGTCTGAGGACCTTACCCTATCTGATGTAGGAGCTATTTCTCTACAAGCTCCTGCTTCACCTCCTGAGGTATATATCCCTCTCCCTGTAGAGAATGCCACTTCCCCGACTACTGATCTTGGGACAGTCGAGAAGGAAGGAATTGACCTATATCTTGAGATAGAAGAAGAGCCAGTTACAGAGTCTCAGTCAGATCCTAATCCAAAACTTACAGAAATTATTGCTCTCCTAGATTCTGAAGAGTTATTTGATATGG
>NW_021477732.1:0-299 GCF_001605985.2 Dendrobium catenatum | reverse complement strand
TCGTATTGACTTGATTTTGATTTCAATTTGATTTTATTTCATTTGAGTTTGATCTTTAGAAACTATTTAGATTTTATTATGAATTAGATCCACAAGTTCACTGTTCTTCGTACAAGTCCTCTACTCATTTAGTTCAATTTATGTGCATTTATGTTCAAGTACAGGTCCTTTGTATTGTTGCCCAAGAAGATTTTCAAATTGTTCAAGTCTTTGTAGATTTCAGTGAAAATTTCGGCAGCACCCCGGCATATCCCCCGTTTGAGGAAAAATTGGGGAGCTGGGCCTTCCCACCACGCTAC
>NW_021477731.1:0-239 GCF_001605985.2 Dendrobium catenatum | reverse complement strand
TTAAGGTAAAAGCACTTTTCCACATAATCCAAATTTTATTGGAGCAATTAGCAAAAAAATTAGGAAAGCCCAAAAATTTAGCAGTAGAATCAATTTTACTACGATTAACTAAAGGCTCAATTAAGACAAGTAAATGGATATTATGAATTCTACACAAATTACATACTCTAAGCTTAGAGTCCTTGCCACCGATACCTCTTACATTCCATAAAAGGGCTTTAATCATTACAATCCTTTGA
>NW_021477730.1:0-202 GCF_001605985.2 Dendrobium catenatum | reverse complement strand
ATGAGAAGCTTGCAGCAAGGTATTTTGGCCCTTTTGAGGTGGATGAGAGAATTTGAGGGGTGGCCTATAGATTGAGACTCCCTCCAACAGCCTGAATACACCCCGTTTTTCATGTCTCACAGTTGAGGAGAGTGGTGGGGGAGCATGCAGTGAGCCCCGAGCTGTCCAGCACATTGAAGGAGGACATGGAAGTGACATTGGA
>NW_021477729.1:0-203 GCF_001605985.2 Dendrobium catenatum | reverse complement strand
TTCACTATTTACCATGCGCCCCGACAACCTGACCCGGAACGGACCTATGATTACTCGGTATTTCTCAATTTTGCTAGGTATTGGTCAATTTTTCTCGGCAATAACCAATATCGAGCAAATACCGAGCAATACCGAGTAAAAATCGACCAAATACCGAGCAATACCGAGTTGTCTAAAAAAACTTGGTACAACTCGGTATTGGT
>NW_021477728.1:0-219 GCF_001605985.2 Dendrobium catenatum | reverse complement strand
ACCTTTTTGGTGGCATTCCTCCTCCTCCTCTAGAAGATTAGAGAATGTGAGATAATTTTGTGTTTGTTATACTTGTGTTTAGCTTTAAATATTTTGTTATATTAGTGTTTATTTTAGTATTTGTTTTAGTTATGTTTTGCTTATGTTTGTTGTTTTTGTTGTTGTTTTTGATATTATGAAATAATCATGTAATATTTTTCATTAATATCAATACATGTC
>NW_021477727.1:0-222 GCF_001605985.2 Dendrobium catenatum | reverse complement strand
AACCTAGGACTCAATTTACCTCCCTTACCAAATCTAGTTGTACCCTTCATAGGTTTAACTTTCGAGAATACAAAGTCACTCACTTCAAACTCTACTGCTCTATGTTTGGGGTCATAATATTTTTGTTGTCGATCCTGAGCAGCATTTAATCTGTCTCTGATTAATCAAATTTTCTATGTTGCTTTCTCCACCAGTTCTGGGCCCAATAATTGTCTTTCTCCT
>NW_021477726.1:0-213 GCF_001605985.2 Dendrobium catenatum | reverse complement strand
TTCGTTTCTGATACCGGCTTTCTTAGTGACGAGCTCACTTTCGCGGACTTCTGCCTTAGTGTAGTCTCGGTGAAGACTTTCATTTCAGACTCCGTTCCTTAGCCTAGTATATATCCACAGCTGACGTGACTCCGTACCGACGCCTTTCCCTTTGTAGACGGATAAGTGACTCTGTCACCCTAGCTTTTCTCCTTTGTAGAACAGCTAAGCCAG
>NW_021477725.1:0-345 GCF_001605985.2 Dendrobium catenatum | reverse complement strand
TGCTTGAAAATCTTGGTTCCTGATTCAATAATTCGTGTATTGATCTTCTATTAGATATGTTTAATGAAAGGGATTTTGAAAAATTAATGTTTCTTTTTCCCGTTTATTCCTTGATTTGAATATTAAATTAAAAAGTTTTTTTAGCCTATAAAAGAACTTGAGCTTGGATTAACAATTTATGAATTTCTTACTTTTTCTGGATTATGAGTTGTCAATCCAATTCTACTATGTTTTTTTATTAAAACCAAGAGGTAACTTAATCATTTTAAAAATATTTAGTTTTCTCACTAGATCAGGGAATATTTTTTATGTTTTGTTTTTTCGTACCTCCTCTCTTTTTGATAA
>NW_021477724.1:0-851 GCF_001605985.2 Dendrobium catenatum | reverse complement strand
GTAAAGCACCAGCTGCCGCTGTGGAGAAGAAGCTTGCCCGCTACTGCCACCGTCACTGGAGAAACTGGTAAAGGCGGCGCTGGGAGACCACTGGGCCGGCCTGCAACGGACGAGGCTAACAGTAAATGCAACCGACGGGAGGGAGGCCGTCACTCTCAAAGCCACCATAATTTGATATCGAGTTGGGGAAGAAACACAAAACTTTGGATCAGGGAGAGAAAAGTGATAAAAAGCCATCCAAGTAGGTGTTTATAGAATAAATCAAGGTGCTTATTTTAAATTAATATATGATGCAATGTGAATTTATCCAAATTTTATATTAATGTACATTAAACAAAATTATACAATAACAATAGCAAGTCTTTATCCCACTTTGTAGGGTCAATTACATGAATCATTTTTCTTTATTGGTTTTTAATAAGAGTTAAATTCTATAAATGTTATTTCTAATACTTTCTAATCAAGTCTTTTTAGATCTATCTCTACCTTTCTTAATATAGTCCGGTTCTAATCCATCTAATCTCCTAAGTGGGTGATCCAAGGTGACTCGCTCTAATTGTATCTACCCCATAAAGCTGCTCCAACCTTTTTCACCTATATAATCGCGTCGCTATTTGTCTCTAAGTGTAAAGCCACTCATCTACCCAAACATTCTCGTCTCTGCAACACAAACATCCCCGTGTCTCTGCAACACTTAAACTTAATTTTATGCTTCTCTTTTAATGATTAATATTTTGCACTAAAAAGTATTGTAGGTCTCACCACCATTTTATAGAATTTTCTCTTAAATTTGAGCGGTATTTTTATATCATGCAAAAGATATGTTGCATTCCTCAGCTTTAACCATTTTC
>NW_021477723.1:0-426 GCF_001605985.2 Dendrobium catenatum | reverse complement strand
AACTCCTTCCATAAAATATATCTAATAGAAGATCAAAGAACAAATTTTTTGAATCAAGAATCAAGATTTTCAAACTCAAGTATCGAAAGTATCAAGTGTTTTCTTCAACTTTTTAAGAAGTACAAGAATGGTAAGCATTATCTTTGTGGGATCATTTTATGCCTCCTGATAATTGGTTGGCGCACTGCGCATCTTTTGATACACTTTGTGTATTCCATATTTTCAATTTGGCGACTTTGCGCATCTTTTATTTTTTGCATCATTGGCCATTTTTTTTTTGAATATGCTTCTTTTCTTAAATCTTAAAAAACAATGGAAAACCCATCTTAGTGACAATGCGAATTGCTTGATTAAGAAAATTATGATTTATATTCAAAAACTTGCAAAATATTCCTATGCGATAAATAAAACGTTGGGAGATAAAAA
>NW_021477722.1:0-1070 GCF_001605985.2 Dendrobium catenatum | reverse complement strand
TTGGTTCCCCAGTTTGAAAGATAAGGACTACTTTTAACACTAGCCAACGCCAGAGCATTTGAAGCCGTCATAGAAGAGGGTAACGCAGATTTCCCATGCTTCACAAAGTTTCTATTTCTCCAGCTTAAGTACACAAAAATGCAGTAAATCTTCACAATGCCAGGCTTACGGTTTGACAATCTCCTCAGCTCCTTTAGACAGCTGTTGATATTTTGAAAAACAGGAATACCAATGCCCCAACTTTGTATCTGTTTTATAACATCAATCAGGTACTTGAAATGTACCATAATGTGCTCATAGCTTTCAATACTATCACAGCCCTCACACAGTTTTTATCCAGCCCAAGTCTCCAGTAATGCAGAAAAACCTATGTGGGAATAGCAGACTTTCCAAGTCTCCACCAGAAAATTTCAACTTTCTTGTTGAGTTTAAGCTTAAACAACCATGTAAAGTAGTCATCATACTCAAAATTGTAGTTGCACTTCAGGGTATATTCAAAAGACATAGAAGAAATGGACTTACCCGACATCATCCATAGAAATTCTCTGTGATCCTCCATCCCAGTTACGATCTGAACATTGCTGATCAACATAATGAAATATGAATAGAAAAATTCTTTAAGCAATGAATAGTTCCATTGTCCCTCATCAGATAACAGTTGGTTTACATACATCCCTTCCAAAGCAACACAGTCTACCAAAGTTGGCCAATTGTTAATGCTCATAGCCAACACCCAAACATCATTAAGGACATTTATATTATTACCATTACCTACAGCCCATCTGGTAATATTTTGCAGCTGTCTTCCCCCATCTGAAAGGATTTTCCAAGAATTTGACGTGCACTTCTTCTGTGATCCATTCCTCAAATCCTCTCCATATTTGTGCTTGATAACTCTAAAACAAAGAGATTCATTTTTCTGATAGAAATCCCATGCTAACTTAGATCTCAAAGAATCAACACGTAACAAAGGAGATTGAAGACCCAATCCTCCCAAACTTCTTAATTTACATAATTCTTCCCAAGCCACATTGTGTAGACTATGCTCTCCACCCGATTTTTGCCAAAGA
>NW_021477721.1:0-260 GCF_001605985.2 Dendrobium catenatum | reverse complement strand
CTAGGAAGGGTCCTAAAGTCTAGAGTGGATCTGGATTTTGAAAGGGTCTTAGTGACCTCATACAAAAATGAGGTCAATAAATGGACCCCCAATGTGTGTGGAAGAAGGAACTTCTACTGCACACAGTGGCGTTGACCGAATAGAAGTAGAATCTTAAAGAGTGGAAGGAAGGGTATCACCCAACCTTGAGTCCATAGGAAGCTAGTGAAAGGCTTACACCCATTTGGAAAAGAGAACTGGAAAAACCAAGGTAGGGAATA
>NW_021477720.1:0-264 GCF_001605985.2 Dendrobium catenatum | reverse complement strand
AGCCCACTTTTTTGCTGGTTTCTTCTCCGGCGCCGGACTTCTCCATCCGATAGGACATGTCTGACGATATTGTTATGCACTTAGGGGGTGTTTGGTATCGGATTTATACCGGGATTTTAAGCAGGATTTATGGTAAATCCAGCCAAACGCAAAAAACGTCGACGTAAATCCGGCAAATCCGTAAATCCCGGATTTGCAAATTTACGCCGTAAATCCGCTAAATCCCGGTAAATCCTAATCCAGGTAGAAGTCGGATTTACGGGA
>NW_021477719.1:0-243 GCF_001605985.2 Dendrobium catenatum | reverse complement strand
AACCCTGGGAAGATATCTCTATGAATTTTATTTTAGGGCTGCCTGTTACTGCACGAAAATTTGATTATGTGTTTGTTGTTGTTGAGTGATTTACTAAAAATGACACATTTTATTCCATGTAAAAAAACTTTTGATGCTTCACATGTAGCTGATCTATTTTTTAAAGAAATTGTGCGTTTTTATGGCATACCCCAAACATTTGATAGGGACACTAGATTTTAAAGCCATTTTTGGAGAACACTT
>NW_021477718.1:0-466 GCF_001605985.2 Dendrobium catenatum | reverse complement strand
AAAGGACATGAAAAACCGCCCAAAAAACTGCTAAAAACTTGTTTTTCTACGCACTGGATCTCTCGTATGAAATTGAGTTAGTACGGACGAACTGTGTAAAAAACTGTCCCGTATGAACAATTTGTGCATCTGTACGAACCAATTTCGTCCTGGACGAAATAGGTTTGTCCCGGCACGAAATATTTTGTTCGGTACGAACAGTTATATCAAAAGTCGGTTTCGAAAACTGCAGAACATTGCCAGAAACTGCATAGTCGGTTCCCATCGTCCTGGACGAACTGGACTTCGTCTTGACAAAATTTTTACAGTGAGAAACTCGTCCTGGGACGAAAAATGATTTCGTCTGGATGATTATTCCTTAGAAAAATTTTCTAGTTCAGTTCTTGTTCGTTTCATTGCTCTTTCAAGGAGATAACAGATCTGATCGTCCTGTACGAACAATGTTCGTCCCGTACGATCAATACAA
>NW_021477717.1:0-256 GCF_001605985.2 Dendrobium catenatum | reverse complement strand
TTTAAAAGTTTATAGTGGTTCGGTCCAACGAGACCTATGTATACTCTCTGAAGACTCCCTCTCCAGGTATTGGAATATTACCAAAGTTACTCTCCTTTTCCTTCAATAATAAGGCATGGAAGACTTTATAAAACACCTCTCTTCCCCCAATCCCCGGTGTGATAGAGTAGTGTCATCCTTTCACACTCTCTACGTGTTGGCAGAGAACCATCATTCTTGTATACTCTCTAAGTGTCGGCAGAGAACCGTCATTCTT
>NW_021477716.1:0-398 GCF_001605985.2 Dendrobium catenatum | reverse complement strand
CCGACGGGATAGGGGATGTGCGGATCGACGTTTTGAATGAGTTGTATGCCGGAGGGAGACCATTTAACGTATACAGAATGACATCTTCCGGATCAACTTTGGAACCGGATGCAGCAATGTTATCCACAATATTCTTGATTTGCGAAAGGTATTGTTGCATAGTCGAGTTCTTCATTTGAACGTGATGGAGCTCGTTCTTGAGTTGCATAACCCGGGAACGGCTGGACGGCTGTAGCCGACGTTCAAGAGTCGACCAGACTTCGCACGCGGAGGTCGCAGTAATGACGTAAGGGAGGAGCGCGGGGGAGATTGTGGAGAACAATGCTGATAGAAGCAGACTGTCCGCGAGACGCCAGTTCGCGTGAGCGGAAGAAGCAATGTCGGCCGGAGGTGCAGCT
>NW_021477715.1:0-239 GCF_001605985.2 Dendrobium catenatum | reverse complement strand
TAGCTTTCCGTTTCCTATTCTTGTTCTGCTTTATTTTCACTGCATTGTTTAATAAAAATTATATTATTTAATGCAATTCACATTTAATAAAACTCATTTAATATTAACGTCGCTCGAGATTCCATAAGTTCCGACAGGGGCGGAACCAGCCCTAATTTTCAGGGGGGGCAAACTTATAAGGCATATATGTCGGGGGTCCAAGTGGGCAGCGCCCCCTGACGGGGTTCGACCTGTCGGGG
>NW_021477714.1:0-442 GCF_001605985.2 Dendrobium catenatum | reverse complement strand
AAGGTTTTAAAAATATCTACGTTCCCAAAGATTCTTCACATGTTTTATATGAATAAAATAAGATTTATTTTAGTCTGGGGTTCTCAAATCCCTATAGGAGCAAGCTCCTATAGTTAATTTCATCCTAGGAGAGAAGCTCCTAAGAAAACTCTCGATTAAAGCAGTGATTTCATATCATTTTGAGTATAAAGTAAAAGACAAAGAAACAGAAGTAGGAATTTTTCAAGGAGAAAGCTCAATGTTGAACATTTATTAGCGGGTCAAAGGAAGAAAAGTAGGAGGTATCGGATTCTGAGAAGCTCAGAGACAACTTCAATCTATCCTATGTTGGGCTTTACATTTTAGGAGAAAATTTTATATTTAAGTTGATATTTTATTAGAAATTTAGAATTTATATTTCTGAAAGCGATGACTTAAGATCTAAAAAGAATCTGCCTCAGAA
>NW_021477713.1:0-253 GCF_001605985.2 Dendrobium catenatum | reverse complement strand
AAAATTTCGATGGGCGTTCTGAACGACGTATATTTTTCATCTTCTGGCGCCATCTTGATTTGATTGTATCATGACGATCCGTCCATGAAGGAGAACATGTCGTTGTTGGAAGTGTTGTCCACTAGGAGTTCGGATACAGGGAGTAGAAAATCGTCTTTTGGGCATGCCTTGTTGAGATCCCTAAAGTCAATACAAACACGAATCTGTCCATTCTTCTTCTTTACAGGGACGATATTAACAATCCAGTCAGCGT
>NW_021477712.1:0-267 GCF_001605985.2 Dendrobium catenatum | reverse complement strand
AAATGTTATTAGATATGAATGACAATATGACATTGTATGAATTGGTGCAGGTAAATAATAATAAAAAAAAAAGTTATATACAATTATGTATAATCTCTCCTTTGATTTATTACATAAAAATTTCACCATTGACTGACATTTTGACCTTAAAAGAAAAAATCCATAATTTTACAAATTAAATATAATTAGAATTTGATCTTTAGGTTTTAAGAATTGATACGTTATCATGAAATTATCTTGATTGGGCACAAATCTCGATGCAAATCC
>NW_021477711.1:0-290 GCF_001605985.2 Dendrobium catenatum | reverse complement strand
TTACTTGGAGTAGGGCTAACCTTTATCAAAGACTGGATAGATTTCTGTTTAATAATGATTGGTTGTCTCTTTTTTCTTCTACCAATGTTGAACATTTAAGTAAAACTTTGTCTGATCATGCTCCTCTGCTTCTGACTATTAATGTTGTGAATCAGAGAGGCACTAGTGCCTTTAGATTTTTCAACATGTGGCTTATGCATGATAGTTTTAAGAAGGTTGTTGAAAATAATTGGAATGCCCCCTGTTTTTCCTAACAATAATATTAGTGGTATGCTTAGACTTTGGTCGAA
>NW_021477710.1:0-271 GCF_001605985.2 Dendrobium catenatum | reverse complement strand
GTTTTATAGGCTTTGGATTTTGATTCAATTTCTTGTTGCATATCTATTTTTTAGAAATAGAATTTTGATGATTATAAACACTTATATTTTACTTCGACTGCCTTGCCTACTGCATTTCAGGACACAAGATTAGAGGGCAATCGAAACTAGCTCAAGATTGGATAGACTAGGTCTGAATGAGTTTGTAATGTACTTTTTTCCTTTCTTGAGTCAATTATAATCTTTGGGTGTTTAATGCCAAGTAACCCTAAACACACACTTGAGTGATTTT
>NW_021477709.1:527899-530919 GCF_001605985.2 Dendrobium catenatum | reverse complement strand
ATATGGAGAGAACGAGCAGCCGCCCCCCTAATGAAAATGATCCCCCTGCTCATGAGTGAAAACGAGAGGTTTTAGGGCAGAGTTTCAAGATTTGAAATCTGAGCCATTGATCTCAATTTTTGATTTGGAATCAAATTCAGCTCAAAATTGAGAAAATTAGGGCTTGAAATTGAGTCCGGTTGGGAACGCGACCGAACTTGATTCTGGGTCGGGTTATGCGTCCGATTGGGTCTCATCAATAAAGAGAGCGGAAGGGAGAGGGAGAGCATTCAGGTCTGCCCGTCCCAGGCGAAGCAAGGAAGGGGGAGAGAGCCTTCGGCTCTCTGGTTTTTGTGTCCGTCCCGAGCGAAAGAGCATAGAGGGAGAGGGGCCGTTTGCCCCTGCTGTTCTTGTGGCTCCTGCATCCGTCCAGGCGACAGGAAGAGGCCGATGAAGGCCTTCTTGCGGGCGACCTAGCCAAGAAGGAAGGTCGGCCAAGCTTTTCCCCATTTCCATACCTTTTTTTGGGAGCTGAAGTTGAAAGAGGAGGAGATTGCATGTTACCTAGCTGCTATCTTCTTCATCTTTGGACTGAAAAGGAGTTCTTCTTGCTGCCATTGCTCTCTCCCTTCAATTGAAGAGCAAAAAAATCCATTCTTGCTGCTGTTGGTGAGCTTCTCCTCAAAAGTCTAGGGCAAAGGCATGCTGAAACCGGCCTTTGCTGCAGCCAAGAGAGGGTAGGAAGCCTCTATTTCCTTCCAAACCATCTCCGGCGACCTCAAAGCGACGAGAACTGCTGTTTGGAGCTTTCTTGGGCAGCAAACTGCTGTTCGGAGCAGTTTGGACAGCAAATTCCTTCTCCGGAAAGGTTTGGACAGAGGCGGTGACGTGCGGAGAGGCTTGGACAGCAATCACACAGCCTCCGAAGGCTTCCAAACAGTGAAAACTGCTGTTGCAGACGACGACCACCGGAAGCTCTCAAACAGCAAAATCTGCTGTCCGGAAGCTTTGGACAGCAAACGACAACCTTCGGAAGCTCTCAAACAGTGAGATTCCCTGTTTGGAACGTTGGGACAGCAGCCTTCTTCCTTCGAAACGCCTTGGACAGCAGCTTGGAGCATTCAAAGAAGCTTGGACAATGCTTGGAACTTGAATTGGAGCGCTAGGACAAACCGGGGAAGGTATACCGTTAAACTTAGGCAAAACCTAGGGTCTCCCAAGGCCATTGATATGTGGTTGACGCTCCCAAAGCCTTAGGTCCTTAGAAACTTTAATTTCTTGGTCCCTAAAACCTTCATGTTGGCTGTCCACTTCGCAAAAACAGTGGAAATTCGGTGATTTTCATTTGTTGGCTCTCATGTGAGGGCCCGGAGAGGATTTCGATGCGTGTAGAGGTGTTGGGTTGTTATCCAACACCTCTCAAATGTATGTTTATGCATCATATTGTGCCTAATACCTTCGCCTACGATCAAACCTTAGGCTAAGTATTGTCATTCAACCATACCTTGAATGACAATGTGTAGGGGTTCTCACATCTTGTAGCATGCATGTCACCTCTAGCAAATTGTAAGTTATGACAAAATTAACTTAGATATTTGGGAATTACATCGTTAGCATTTGTGATTTCATTTGAATTTATAGAATGTCATAGAAAGTGAATTCAATTGATTTTGGAAGCTTGCAAACAAATGGTGGGGTCTTTCATGAACCCTCAAGTTCATGTTTCAAATCCCATGATAGAAGAAATTATTTGAATTCACTTTTGATGCCTCTTCAAATTTAGAATGAAAGACAAATGGTGGATATCTCCAAGCCAAATGTTTGCATACTTAACTAAATTAGTTTGCATGATTTGGATTGCAATCCTTAACTTATGAAAGTTTGGAAGATAATTAAATAGGCTTATTTAATTCAAAGAAATGAACTTGAGATGTTTTATGGACCCTCAAAGGCCCATGACCTCTCTTGTTTTTGGAATTATTTAACTCTATTTTATAACTTCCAAAATTGAATGTTTAAGGTGAGATTCACTAAAATTCCCAAATTTAGAGAATCATCTACACATGCATGCATTCTAGGTTCTTTCTTAGATCGTTACAAAATTTGATCTTAAATCTCCTAGAAGTCATAGGGATCGAGCTCTCCTATCCAAGTTTCTAAATCATGCCAAAATTGATTTGGAAACTTCCCCAAGCCTTAGGAAACCAATATTCCTTCCTCCAATTGAGTCCAAAACACTCATGGAGAAATGGGGAATTCTCTTTTTCATGCACATCTCCTTCCAAGTTTGATGCTTAGAACTTCCTCAAAGTTCTAAGCTCTATGTTGCATGAGTTTCAACAAGTATAAAGAGCTTGCTTCCAAGCACTCTTTTCCCTCCATGTGAAGTATTTTGGAGCCCCCCTAAGGCTCCAAATGTTCTATCACATGAATCTCCAAGGCTTTTGGACCAAATCCTAAGCCCAAACCTTTATTTGTTGAGTCTCAAAATCAACAAATGAGTATCTAACTCCATTCACTTGACTTCAACTAAGTGAATGATCCCATCTCTTTGAATACCAAATATTCAAAGGCTTTCTATGAATTTTTGTAACTCTCTAAGTTACATTTTCTTCCTTCAACCCCTAAGTTGTAGGAAATCTATCAAACCCTTTATTCATTAGAACACCAAACCAATGAATGATTTCCCGGCCTTAGGATTCAAATCCTAATCCCCTTTCTCCTACGACTCAAAATTGTAGGAAAATATCTAATCCCCCTCATTCTCCTAACCCATGTTAGGTGAGTGAATCCCTCTTCTTTGGACACCAAACGTTCAAAGAAACTCCTCCAATTTGCAAATTCATAGATTGCACCTTGGACCACCCCTTTCCCTACAAGCCTAAATTGTAGGAAACCTTTAAATCCCCATTTGCCTAGCTCCAAATTAGGCAAATGAATTCGCCTCTTTGAACACCAAATGTTCAAAGAATATTCATGGATTTGCAACCTCTAAGTTGCATGTTCCTTCCCTTATTCCTACAACCCAAAAGTTGTAGGAA
>NW_021477709.1:502328-522991 GCF_001605985.2 Dendrobium catenatum | reverse complement strand
GTTGAAGGAAATCCCTCATTCTCCTAAGCCCAAGTTAGGAGAGTGCATTTCCTTCTTTGGACAACAAATGTTCAAAGAACTTTCATTGATTTGCAACCTCTAAGTTGCATTTCCCTCCCTCTTTCCTACAAGTCAAGATTGTAGGAGAGTATTTGAATCCATCTTCATGCTCTCAAACCCAAGTTGGGAGAATGAATTCCTCTCTTTGAACACCAAATGTTCAAAGAGTTTTAAAAGCTTGCAACCAAAGTTGCATCTTCTCTTCTTCTTTCTACAACTCAAAAGTTGTATGAAAGGTATCTCAAATGCTCTCCGATCAGTTGCCATAAAGGAGAACTTTGGGGTTCAGATAAAAGCCAGCGATAAGAAACGTGTGATTGCGACTTGTTCCTATCAAGGTTGTAAATGGAGAATTCGAGCCTCTTTATGTGAAGACACTCAATCTTTCCAAGTTAGGAGACTTGATGGAGTACACACATGTCCAGGAATAAATCGAGCTGGGAATAGGCTGGCAACATCTGCTTGGGTTGCCAACGAGATACAGGAGATGGTAAAGAGGTGTCCAGATATCCCACCAAAAGATATAAATAGTAATCTAGAAAAAGAATTTGGGTTATCCTTACCTTATATGAAGCTTTGGAGGGCAAGAGAGCAAGCCCGTGATGCTTTATTTGGTTCAGTTGATGACAACTACAAATGGGTTCCAACATTGGCAGCAGAACTCCTTCATAGAAATCCAGGATCACATATAACATATGCATATAATAGTGGAGATCATTCATTCCAAAGGTTTTATGTCAGTTTTAAGGTATGTGCTGACGGTTTTCTAGCTGAGTGTAGACCACTTATCAGTTTGGATGCATGTCATCTTAAGTCGAAGTACCTAGGTGTGCTGTTATCGGCTAACGCCTTAGATGGGAATAATGGCTTATTCACTTTAGCATTTGCTGTGATGGAGACTGAGTCCAAAGGAACATGGTCTTGGTTTCTCCAAAATTTGGGAGAAACAATTGGTCTTTCTTTATATCCTCTTTGTTTTATTTCAGATATGGAGAAGGGTTTGGGAGAGGCTATAAAAGATGTATATCCTAAAGCTGAACATAGAATTTGTATTCGTCATTTGTGGAAGAACATTAAAAAAAATTTCCACTGTAAAGATGGCCAAAAAGTGCATGGACTTGTCTGGGAGGCGGCTAATGCTTACACAAATATAGAGTTCAATGAGAAGCTAGTAGAACTACGTCATTTGAGCCATGCAGTTTACTCGTATCTTATTTCATTGCCATATAAGTGGTCAAGGAGTCAGTTTATGATTGGGATATGTCATTATGCAAATACCAACAATTTTGCCGAGTCATTTAACTCATGGGTTACTGATGCTAGAACTAAACCTGCCGTGGACCTCATCAAAGTTGCCAAGCAGACGGAATGGAGAGGATCATCAACTTGAAGATTTCGAGTTCTCATATGTGACTGGATTTTAGGATTGATAGCATTGACTGTTATGACATTTTTTGAGCTACTACAAAGCAGCTGTAACTTTGTTATCATTTTGTTTTTTGGGCTGGCACGTTAGGCGCAGGTTTTTTGGTGGTAAATAGTAGTTTTCTGTGAAGACTTTGCCATTTTCTTGATTCAAAGAAAATATGAAATCTGCAGGTTTTTTGCTTATTAAGGCTAGCACGTTAGGTGCAGGTTTTTTGTTGGTAAATAATAGTTTGCTGTGAATACTTTGCCATTTTCTTGATTCAAATAAATATGAAATCTGCACGTTTGCTGCAGGTTTTTTGCTTAAAAAGGTTTTTTCGATCAGGATTTTTCACTTCCATGCATTTCCGAGCAGGTTTTCTCGATTTATCGTTTGCTGCAGGTTGTTTGAACTCTAAACATTTCTGCAGTTTTTGGACGTTTGCTGCAGTTTTTTTGAGCTGCAATTTTCACTCTGAGCTGCATTTTCGAACTATCCCTCACATTACAAACAGTTGCTGCAGTTTCACTTTGGAATTATTAATACATATACAGTTGCTGCAGGTTGTTTGAACTCAAATTAGCACACAAATTGTAGGTTATTAATACACTTCCTTGCTGCACGTTTTTTTGAGCTGAACAATTAGTAATTACAAACATGAGAGAATAATGCCTAAATTTAATCAATAATTCAACATAAATACTTACAATATACTACACCAACACAACAATAAAAGGTTGCAAAACTAAGCATAACAAAAGCAACCTTTTATGCAGTTGACACAACATGTTACAAACACAAACGGATGGTTACATCAACAGCAACAATTACAACGAAGACTTTCATCAAGAACATCATCCACTCAAGCATATTAATAACCTTCGCCTCAAACACTTTGCGCTCATCGTCTAGACCAAAAGATGCATCTTCAACTTCATCTATCCATCTGAAGTATCTGCAGTCGTCATCAGTTCGGTTATAAAAAAAAAAAAATTCATGAACTCCATTGCACTTCAGTTTATCCATGAACTCATTATAACTGCATAAACGATCACAGCATAATCGGAACAAAGTAAGAAGAACAAAGTCGGCTTGAAAAAAAAAAAATTTCTGCAAGCACATCACAGAAGCTCAATGCCGACCTCAATGCCGACCTCCATGGCATGAAGAGAAAGTCGGAACAAACTTTGCAAAGTGATTTTTACCTTGGATTGTGAAGACGTCCGACTCGATGATGCCCTAAAAACGAAAAACTGAAAACGTCGTCGTTACCGTGCGAACAAGCGTCGTGAAGAACCGCGATAGATGGAGTGGTAGAATAGAGGTGAAATAGGGATTTGAGTGGTATAACTGTAATATTTCAAAATGAGATGTTAGATATGTAAAATACTAAGTATATACTGATATGTATGTAAATTTCCCTTTTTTTTTTTTAATCTACAGTTTTTATTTTTTGTTCGGTGAGGAATATAGAGTAATGGCGGAGACGAGGTTCTAAGTTCTAAACAAATTCGGTCTCTGGCGCGATGGGGCGAGAACACTCTAGGGTTTCTCCCTCCCGTGAATGCCACGTCGATGACTATCGACGCTCCCGCCTGAGCCCGATTTCCGAGAGTCCGCCTCGCCGAGCACGCAGCCCTGCTCCCGTTCACCTTCGCCATGACGGTGGCCGCCGGAGATGGTCGCCGTATCATGACCGCCCGACCTCACTTAGGTCTGAGGGCGAAAATTCATCCGAGGATGAGGACCTCAAAGGCTTGAGCTACTTCGAGTATCGTCGGATCAAACGCCAGCGTCTCAGGAAGAAACTTAAGAACTGTATATGGAGGGTCACGCCTAGCCCTCCAGGTAGTGATAGGGAGCTGTCGGAGCCACCGCAGGAAGAACCCGAACGGAGTGCCGATCCCCCATTAGAGGATGATAACATGAAGAAAAAGGAGTCCGAATCTGAGGGTTCAGATGACAGCAGCGGTTCTTCCGACGATTCTGATTCTAGATCTGAGAGTCCTCGCTCCAAAAGCAGAAGTAGAAGAGGAAGGGCCTCTCGGAGACGAAGGTACTCAAATTCAAGCGAGAGTGCGAGCGAAACTGATAGCGATGCTTCTTCTGATTATGATTCAGGGAGTTATTCTGATTCCTTGAGCGATTCAGTTGATCAATCGAGGAGGAGGAAGAGCAGTTCAGGAAAGCGAAGAGGGAACAGGAAGGAAAGCGTGCGTTCTAGAGCCAAGAGGAAGAGGTCGTCTAGAAGTAGTAGGAAGAAGAGAAGCAGGAAAGTGGCTTCGGATTACAGTGATAATTCTGATTCTGTGTCCAGTCCTAGAGCCAGGAAGAGGAGGACCTCAAAGAAGAAAAAAAGTAAGCAGCCTAAATCGGTTAACTTGTCTGAATCAGAGCCTGATGTCGGAGCTGCTGACGCTAATAAACCTGAGATTGATCCTGAAGCCGTGAAATTCATGGAGATGATTGAATTGCAGAAGAAACAGGCTTTGGATGGTGAGCTTCCTGTAGGTCCTATGCCTCTTCCACGTGCAGAAGGCCACATAAGCTATGGTGGGGCTCTGAGGCCAGGAGAAGGAGATGCCATAGCCCAATATGTACAGCAAGGCAAGCGTATTCCAAGGAGAGGAGAGGTCGGTCTTTCTGCTGAGGAGATTCAGAAATTTGAGGACTTAGGCTATGTGATGAGTGGAAGCAGGCACCAGAGGATGAATGCTATTCGTATAAGGAAAGAAAACCAAGTATACAGTGCTGAGGATAAAAGGGCATTAGCCATGTTCAATTATGAGGAGAAGGCCAAGCGCGAACACAAGGTCATGGCTGACCTGCAAAGGTTGGTGCAGCGGCATATTGGGCAGGATATGGGTCCTACTCATGATCCTTTTGCACCTAAGACTTTAGAGGGTGATGATGCTTGAACTTGTTTTTTTATGACATTGATTATATAGGGTTTAAGTTTGGATTGCTACCTTATCTAGAATTGTGATCTGCTTATCCCACTGGATCTCTGGAGAAACAAATTATTTCTGAACAAATTATGGGCTTGAATATATGTATTATATGTATCATCCGAGTACTTAGTTTCCAGTTCTTATTGAATGGATATGCTAAAAAAGACATGATATTTTATTGATTTAGCTTTTGCAGTTCTAGAATGTAGCATGCTTGCAATGGTAATTGTACACTTAATGTACCATAAATTTTAGAAACAATGAGAAACAATTCAGGAGTAGTCATCATATGTTAGACATTCATTTTCATTATGCTCCATTTCTTCTCTCATGTGCCTGAACCATGTAATTACAAAATATTATTTGAATGCCCAAGACTCGGATGAATTATATCAAAACCATCTGTTGAAGCTTAATCTACTTAAATCCAGTTCCTACAGGAGATACCATTTTTTGGTTCATTTCTATAATGCTTTTTCAACAAGCACTTTTTCTATATTTATGAACAAGGAGTCACTACGAATGACACATGAAAGGGACTTGTAGATGTTGTATTCTTCAACCTATATCTGAATACGAATTATGTTAAATGTCCATCACTTATATTTTCTTGAATGTATTAATCTCTTCATAAGATTTATTGAAGCACTTTTACAATCATCTAGAAAATTATGATAAAAAAATTGTTTGGATATGCAACTTTCATATGTTATCGGGTAATTGTACAATATTCAGGTTCTTAAGTATATTCAACCTCTATATGTATTGGATAATCATAAATCATTCTCTTATCATGCAGTTGTTGTGTTACTTGTTTAATAAACCACACTTGTCCAGAGAGTTAATGAAAAGATGTCTGTCACTTTAGATAACAGATTGCACACTATTAGCTCGGAGAAGCCTGTGATTTTTAAAGTTAGGTACGTGAGTCATAAGCGATTCGATATGGGGTGGGAATTCCTTTGGGGCTCATACACTTCTGTTTCTCAGCAGATATTCGAGAGAGTGCTTAAACAATTATAAGCTTAAAATCAACTCTAGACTCTAGAGAGTGTATTGCAAGAACCAGGAAGTGAGCAAGTCTTTAGGAAGACCCCCTTACTGATTTAAGGTGTTCTATCTTGGAGAAGAAGACATTCATTATTTTGTTGATTTTTGGTAGGAGGGAAGTTAGTAATCTAATTTATAAAGAGAGTCAAATTAAAATTCTACAGTTGCACACTTGCACTATACTTGATATGGGATAAGAGGGCTAGTTGCATTAAAAAAGTAATTATAAAACTTTCAGGAGAGTTTAAAAGTAGATACTACCTAAGGAAACTTGGTGGTTGAGTGAGTTACAAAAGGTTATTAAGTTCAGAAATATGCCTGGATGGAAGAGTAAAAATTAAATACTACATAGGCTACAAAATTTATTAGAGGGAGCTAGAAGTCATGCATAGAAGATGAGAACAAAGTTACAAAGCTACCCTTTATGATGATTTAAATAATAGATATGTATTATGTAAGGAGAAAATATATTTATGAAGTTGCCAAATAAGAGATAGGAAATCTACTACTTTAATTTATATGTATTGAAATTGAAGATATAGAACTGAAGCTAAATATGAAGCATCGTGGAAAGATGGAATACACTATTGAGATTTGTATAGTTTTAAAGATATTGAATAGTTTGATTATCAAATCTTTTAGATAGAACCTTAAATAATAAGAGGTTTCAAATGATTGATGAAACAAATTTTGATACTAATATTTAATAGCAAAGTGACATTTAAAATTATGCTGGTTATTAAAGAATCATGTTTATAAGTTATATAATGATTTTATGAGAGTGTTAATAAAATGTAGACTTAGAAAAAAATTATTGGTATCGTAGCACTATTTTAGTTTTATGCAAGATTGCTAGTAAACTCCACGATAGAGGCAATTTTTTTTATGCTAAGGCAACTAAAAAGTATAGAGAACAAATAAATGACTTTCATATGTTTTATTGATTATGATAATGTACATGATTGAGTATGATAATAATTGATTTAGCATATATCAAGAAAAATAAGGTGTAAAGGTATGTTAAATTTTTTGAAGTCATTTATAGCACACTAATAGCAATAATAGTAGTTAATCAGTAACTAAAGGACTTCTAATCATATTTGGATTACATCAATGATCAATATTAAGTCCATAGTTTTAATACTAGTTATGGAGATAAACAATATTCAAATTGAGCTGCCTTGGTGTATATTATTGGTAGATGGCATAGTTCTATTAAATTTGACTATTAGCACGATAAAAGAAAAGCTAGGACGATGGCTGAGTTTTGTAGAATATCAGGTACTTAGTATTGGTTGTGCAAAGATTGAGCATGTGTTGCTTAGTTTGTGAAGTAGATAATTATTGTCACTATTCTTGGGTGATCAAGTGATGCATAGGTGTGATGAGTTCAAGCATTTTGGACCTTATACAGAATATTGAGGATGTAGATGATAATACTATAGTGATATTGGGTCGTTAAAACTAGTGATATTGAGTAGTAAAATCATGGAACTTTGAATATCATGTATGGTAGCGGGTTTGAATCAATCATTAATCTCTTAGACCTTATCAAAATCAACTAATAATTAATCTCGTGACACAACAAAACATAGGAAACTTACAAATTCATAAAGCAATATTCTTTAGCTTTTGATTAAATTTTTCATTTTGTAAACCTTAAATACTTTTCTAAAATGCTCCAAATGATTATTTTTTTATCTTTCCATAAATTAAGATATCATTAAAATAGACAATAAGAGTTTTCTTAGTAAAATATTGCAAATTATAGTTTGTTATCCTCATGAAAGTCCTAGATGAATTGGTTAATCCAAAAAATATAGTCAATCATTCATTTATTACATCTTTGGTTTTAAAAGCAATCTTCCACTCATCATCTTTCCTCATTTTAACATGATGACAATCACTTCTTAAACCAATTTTATAAGCATAACAATACTATTCATTATATATCGTATTTCGTATATCATTCAAACGAAATATAAAATGTATATTTAGGGCTTGCTTAGCTGGTTATTTTTGAACTGCACGTATTTTAGAAATGCACAGTAATTGGGATGCATGCAATTTAAAATACCTTAGTTTTTTTTTTGTTGGATATACATATTTTGTGTTTGTTATGATACATTTTAAATGCACTAAAATGTGAAGGATGTGGGTGGTTGGCCATAGTAGTGGCAGGTGGTTGTGGGTGGCGACAACAAGCAGCAATTCTCAATGGTTATGGTGTGGTCATGAGCTTTGAGTTTTCTATATATTTGAAATTCGCTTGATTGGGGAAAATTCCAAATTCCTAAACAAAAAGGCATTCTAGGGTTTTCCGAACTTACTACATTTGTGCTTAGTCTTTGATTTATTTCAAACTAAGCACCAAAAAAGTTACAAGTTGTAGCGTTTCCTTTTCTTACACTCATCATACCTTCAACCAAACAAGCCTTCAATGATAATTTTGTTTATGGTTCTATTATCTTCGCCCATGCACTAACTCTTATCTTTCTTAGGTGAAAGCAAAGCACACACCGCTCAAGGCCTTGTGTTTTCCTTAATAAATTCCTTCTTAAGTAATCATCAACTTGTCTCTTAAGTTCAACATAATGTATTCATTCTATAACAAGACATGTAATGTAGAGTTGATTTAGTAACTAAATCAATAGTAAGTTGTATATCATTAAGTAGTGGTAATTTATTAGAAAACTTGTTAGGATAGATGTTTTTAAAATCCACCTACACTCCTTTAACATCATAAGAAAAATCCATAACTTCAGGTATTATATTATTCAACTAAACATCTACTAAGATAGATTAAATCTTTCTATCTACTTTCTATATCAATTGCATGTTTTCATGATCTATTAAGATTTTTCTATATCATTGGGAGCGTTAGATTCTTATGTAGATCAAGCTTTATCCTTAGGCTTTGTAAGCTTTAAAATACCTCCCAAAATGAATCATAGCTAAATTATTATAGCGATTGTTTATCCAAAATTGCATGAGTTACAACCATGGGTATTGCATTACACCAAATTCTATCAATATATGTAGCCAATTGAATCAAAACTTACATATCTAAGACAAATAATACGAGTTCACATATGAGAATTGGGAAATAATTACATTTGGCGTGTTCTAAGAGGGGGCTAAGAAATCATAATAACAATAAAAAATAGACATAAAGGGCTAAAATTGTTCCATCTTATGACTTTTGAATTGAGTTGAGAGAAAATATTCATTATATAAGAGGAAAATTGGTATAATGTATATATCTATTGTAAATTGAATTGTCTTGAGAAAGATACTATGGTGTTTGTATTTTATGTTGATATCCTTCAATATCAAATGTGAGATGATGTCCATCCTCTAGGTGTCATGACTACCATATCTATAGTAATGCCTATTCTCGAAGATGAATTGAAGATTCAATTAAAGTTGGAGTAGGCCTAATATCCTAATATCAGGATTGATGTCCGTTGTTGTGGGTGATGTGTAAGTTGGACTAACACATAACCCTTTAAATTGGATGTTGTACAATGCCTTCCTTCAATTTGTTGCAAAGTATTTATTTATGTGATCTCATCATAGTTTATGTTGAAGATTCTTTTGAGATGAGTCATAATGGTTAGATTTACCTGAGAGGACTTTTTGCTCCTGAGAAGAAACTTGTTGATGAACTCTCGAGAGATTTTGAGAGATGTATTGCCAAAGAGTTTTTGTTGTTGGTACTCAAAACATCTCAACATTAGTGATCCTAAAGCATTACCATCAATGTATGATGGAGATAAATTTTTGTACTTTATTAGATCTTGAGTATTATATTTTCTCATATTTTTTAAACTCTATAAATAGCTTTTAGAGTTTTGAAATTTTCAAGAATTGTTGCCTCATTAAAAAAAACTATTATCTTCCAGCAATGGTCAAGAAACATTTTTCTTGTGTGATTAATTTTTCTTGGTACTTGGCTCACAACATGTTCAAACAAGTGAGCCAAACATAGGGAATAACAAGTGAAGGTGAAACTGCACAGAGTGTCTCGAAGCCTTTTGTCAATTTTATAGATGTATTTTTTGTTGTGGGTTCCTAGACATTGTTGAACCAAAATTGGAACATCTAGAATCCAAAAGAAATGAAGCTTTTGAGAAGTTTTGATTTTTGTCTCATAGAGTTAAAATCATTGATGTCCACTCTTGAAGATGATATCTTAATAGGAATATGCCCCCCGTGTGTGTATATCTCTTCTTTTTTTTCAAATATTTCACCAAGTTGTAATATAGGGTGGTGATACTGATGATGAAGAGTCTAATCTCTCTCCTGCCATTGCTAGAGGTCGTGGATGTTATTGTAGAGTAGGGAGATATCCATGCTTGTGCTCTAATTGTGAAAAGATTTAGAGCCTATTATAGGAAGGCAAACATTAGAATCACACAATCTCATAAAGTTAAGGAAATTTTCTATGACATTAATGTTCAATAGAATGAATGTTTGTCTTTCCCTTTTTCCTTTCCTCCTTACCCTAAAACTCTTCCTCTAAAGAATGATTGTCTTTGAAGGAAATTGTTCCTCCACAATGATTAATTACTTGTGCTTAATAATAAGGTGGAGGCTCAAGTTCAAGCATTGGGGTTGTTGACAAAGAATTATCCATCATTAACAACAAGTTATACATGTGCTTAAACAAATTGTATTTGTTGAAGTGATACTTGGAATCTTGGATGATCACATGCACAACTTGGGTTCCATTGAAGAGAAACTATGGACTGAATTTCCAGAGCAATTTGATTATTGGATTAAATTGAAGGTTGAATACGTAAAAATGATGATATTCATTATTGTGGGCATCAGGTGTCAGTCTCTTGAGGTGAGTATTATGTCTCTTTGCCCAAAAATGCTTGTGGATATCAGGATAATGGTAGAATAATAGTTTACTTTTGGTGCCTAGAGTTGCATATGAAGAATCTTGGCTGTGGATCCAAGGGAAAGAACTTTTGATTAGTGTATCCTAACTTTTTGTGTGAAAATCCTGAGGAATTTTGTGAGGTGGGGGACTAAGGGGGTTGTGGCTTCAAAATATATATTTTTATAGAAATATAGTCTTCTCTTTACTTAATGAATGAATTACTGTTTATTTTTGTCATTTTGAGTCTTCTAAGCTGCTATTGCATTTGAATTGAAATATTATTCTTCTCTGCTAGCGTTTTGGAAATCTATTGAGATACATCATATATTTCCTTAGAGGATATGATAGTTTACTTGTTTTTTGAATGATCTCAAAATGGAATTTTCCTTATTTGCATGAGAGTTGATATCTTAAATGATTTAACATGACTCCTTAGTATTAAGGCGTGACTACTTGAATAAGATCTCTAGTTTTGATTTGTTTAAGATTCTTCATGTTTTGCGCAACAGTGGTGATGCAATGGGTTTTTAACACATGATGCTCCATATTATGGAATTTTTGCTAATACCCATTTAGGGTTTTATTACAAATACCATTTGTATGATAACTTTTCTATCTTGATTGTATTGCTCGAGCCTTTGTTGTACCCCAGAAATAAATAAACCCCACTCAACCAAACATTGAGTGGGGGAATCTCTGTTAAATAATTGTAAATTTTATGATTGAGTCCATAAGGAAATGATATTTTTACCCTTCGGGGTGATATATCATGTTCTTATGCCGTGCCCGATTATAAAACATGCAATCCGTTCGAGGATACAAAAAATTCTCCAACAGCCTTTAGTTTAGATTGATTGAAATCCAAGTATGACACCCAGGACAAATATTCTTTGAGATTTCTAATGAAATATGAAAAAACTGAACAAAACGCATGTAGCAAAGGAATTTTACTTGTTCATGCAACACTTTGAGATGGATTTTGAGATTCTTTTCAATGTCTTTGCAATGCTGAGAGGAAAAGAATGATTGTTTAAGAAATTCTTGTGTAAACACTACAATTTTTGTAATTCAAGGTACAACACCTAGAAAGAATATGCTTCTTATTGACAAGGCCTTACTGGACTGCCTTCTTCCAATAAAGGTTCAAAGAACAATTATTTTTTCATGAAATTGACTAGGTATGGAAGTTTTTAACAACTCTTTACGTCTCCTTTTTGTGTTCTTTGAACTGAAGGCCCGGATAGAGGAGATGAGGATGTTCACTAGATAAAGTAAGGGAGTCAGAATGGTTCTCATTTTGATGAATGTAAGAAATCCTGAACTGAAGATTTAAGCTATCGAGAAGATTGATTCTTTAGATTTGGTTCTTATGATTGAAGCAAAACAATGTAGGATTTTAAGAAAGACTACCACCTCTGTAAAGATAGAGAGGATCAAGTAGCTTTGTTTAAATTTGTAACTACTGAAGAGAAGAGCGGTTATTATTGTTGTTGTTTGTTGAAGGGAAGAGCTGTTTCCACTATTGCTGCTGAGAAGCAATGAACTATAACTGCTAAGAAAGCTATTGAGAAAGCTCTTCCTAAGATAATTTCTCCTGCAACATTGTCTTTAAAATGACCACCTGACATCCTTTTAATGGACCAAAGAGCTGAAGCAGTTTTCATCGATGAATAAAAAATAAAGATTTTCAAATTTAAGTTTAGTCTATCGTGAAGAATTTGAAGCACTCTGAAGATCAGGTTCAGTTTGCAAACAAGAAATTGAAGACTTTGAGGACCAAATAAGGCAATCTAAAGAGAAATTAGTGCTTCTGGAAGCTAACAATAAGTCATTTAAAGATAAATATCATTCTTGCATGTACAACTAAATCACTAAAATAAGCTGTTAGAGGAAATACAGTTGAAGTATTCTACATCTATGGATCCCAAGAAGTTCATTGAAGAGTTCAAAAGTCTTTGATGCTTATGCCAGTGATTCTCTCGGATGCATGGCAGACGATTTCAACATTTTGAAGAGAATGCTTATCAAGGAAAATTTTATAAATTCTAAGGTATTTGATGGTTTTGTTGAAATGATGGTGATAAGTGCGAGAGATGTAAGAGAAGCTAAGTTTTTTGTTTGTAAGAATTGATGTGATTACTTAATAATTTATGAATGCGTTTTTTGTATTTGATTGTTTTATTATGCGGATTTTGTGCATTTGGTTTCCTTTGAATTTCTTTTACCCCCAAGCCAATTGTTTGCTTTAATTGAACCCTAGTTGAAAGTGGAGTAACTTTGGCTGTCAGCAATTGTTATTCCTCTCTTGGTTGTTGATACAGGTGTGTTAAGCCTTGGTTTTCAGCATCAACATTCAATAGTCTTTGTTATCAACAACATTAAGAAACCAAGACCTGGTTGTCGACGATGGTTAGTTAAATGTTCTTTGGTTTTTATGACAATGTAGTTTTTTTAAAGCTTAGCATGCCTTAGAGACACTTAGCTTTTATAGAATTAGAAGAGAGAAACGGTTAACAAATATGACAAAATATGAAGATAGAGGATGACTCTACTGGTTGGAGATCCCTAAAGGTTTCATTGATGCATTAAATTATAGCGATGTTTGTTACACATAAGCATGATTTGTAAAATAACTTTTGATCAAGATTTCATGAGTGATGTCTTATCTTCTACTCAGTTCACTAGTTTGGCTCCCGGATTACCAAAACTATGGAGTTCTCCTATTGATTTGTGCTTGCCAAGCTACCAGCATGCAATCAACCACATATTAAGCCTTCAAGGTAAAATAATTTTAGCTCATCAAAATTTCACTCTCTTGATATGGGTTTCTCTTCACCAGTTTGTAGCATGTAGGCACCCTTGATTTTTTATTTAGTTATATATGATCCTTCGCAGTTTGCCAAGCTTTTCTCGTATCATAGTATTTTTCAGTGACCTTTGCCTTTCCTTAAATTTGACTGTTTTGGATTATTATTTTCTAATCCTCTTTGAAATCTTATTTATAGTATCTTCGAGTAAATTCAAGTTATATTTTTTTTTTCAAATCCTCATTGTTTTGAATCTAATTTTATATTCTTTCAGTTGGCGATGAAAGCATTTATCTGGTTCTTGCTATTAGGAAGTAAATCTTTGATGGATTCACAACCTCATATTCAATTAATATTGAGAGCATAGTCCTCATGATTGTAGGTATTGTTAGGCAACTGATTTGCCCAACTTCGGATATTGTAAAAAATTCTCTTCTTCAATAGATTTATGATAAGTTTATTTGTAACCTTTGCATGCTCGTTGGTTTGATTGAGGGTAGTGGATAGAGGAAAAGTTTAGATTTACTCCATTATTTGTCTATTAGTTTTCGTTTGGAATGACTTTCTTACTGCGTCCTGAAGCAGCTTTTTAGTACAAAATTAAGACATTTGTACTTGAAAGTTGTTTTAAGAAGCAGCTTTCTAGTACAAAAGTTTTAATTTTTTTACTCGAAAGCTCCTTTAAGAAGCAGGAAGAAAGCAGTCCCAAATGAAGTCTTAGTCTACTAACTTCTTGCGAGAGAAATGCAGATGATTATCTATAATATGGTGAGTAGAAGGCCAAATCTTGCAAAGATGTTACATCAAAGTAAGCTTACTACTAGCTTAGTGGTTGTGTCAAGTAAGTGCAATTGCTTCTACCCATTTAATGAAGCTACCACCACGAGCACAAACGATTTTTGTTGAGATATAGTAGGGAAAGTCACCTACTGGAAAAAAAAAAAAAAACCTTTTTTTGTTGAGATATCATGCGAGAGATTTAATGTGAAAGAGACCAATGAAATCCACTTCTTATATGGAAAATGGCCAGGGAGATGTAGTCAGTTGAAGCAGTTGGCTGTAGTCGACGGAATACCTTACCATGTATTAACAACTTAACATCTGGCAAAATATTTGCGTATTAACTTCTAATGCTTCGTTTGAGACGGTTTTTTTACTGCTTCTTAAAGTAACTTTTTATTATAAAAAAGTTTGTATTTATATTAAAAAATTGCTTTAAGAAGCAGCAAAAAAACTGTCCTAAACGAAGCCTAATTCCCGACTAACAATATCCTTGCCTAGGGATTTTTCCTGTTAGATTTTCTGATAGATATACTATATTTTTCACACTCACATTAGTGGATTTTCTCCATAACATCATTAGCTTCTTGAGATCTAAGACAACTCAAGTTGATTCTTGAATATGATATCTTGAATAAATCTTCTTCTGAGATGAAGTTCATTAGTGCCTTGTATCTTAGACATCTTGCTGCATTCTTATCTCTTGGAGTGTTCCTTCCTAGAGGTAAGCCATCTGACTCATTATATTTGTATCGTCTTCTTCTTCAATGGACGGTTAATGCAAGTCCTGAGTGGAGGTAGAGTCCCACGAGAAGCACTTTGTATTCAACACAATTATTGGTGACGTTGAAATTAATTGAAAGAGAAGACAATAATATCATGCCTTGTGGACTTAACGAATGTAACTTTGAGATATGTGATATGGACCTTTTTAAAGGCTAAATTCACCCTCCTTTTGGGCAAATTATTGGGTCAGGTGACCGAAGCCATCTCTGCATTCGGTCGCCAATAAAAATGCGACATCTATTAGGCGTTTTTTTAATTTAATATGTTTGCTTTATGTCTTGTCAGAGTGAGCGACCCGACCCGATAACGTATTTCATTTGAATTCCGGAAAATAAAGAATGGAAACGCCGCATATTTTATTTTCAAGCGACATTTTCACTGTTACTCCAGCTCTGGTAAGCGCTCTCGGATTCCTCCAATACCTTCGGTTCTGCAGTAGCTTATTCCTGCCGGAGGTAGACGATAGACGACGAGATTGTAGAAGATCATTAATCAGGAAGAGGTATGGTTGCGCCTAACTTGCGCTTTACTTGCGTTTTCGTTGCGTTTAAGTTATATGTTAAATATTAGGGTTTGGTTTAGTTATAATTTTACCATTGTTTGTTTAATGTAATGTACTGCTCAAATGTTTATTTTCTGATTTTTCACGCTTCTTCTCTTCGTAAATGGATGAAACAAATGATACGAAAGGTTTACGCTTTCTGCTAAATTTTAGGGTTTAGTAATAATTGTATAACTAGCATATATGTTCAATGTGGTGTTCAATTTTTTTTTCTGAATTTAAACATTCTTTTAAGCTAAATAATTACGAAATATATAGTTGCGCTAAGGTTGCGCTTTAGTTTTGGTTGCGATATAGTTCTGATTTTTATTGTTATAGATGAGGATGCCGTATCAAAGGCCGGTAACATTTAGATGCTATGTTACTTCTTTTCGGAAATATTGTGATGCTTTTGTCGAGATCATTGATGATGAAGAAGAGCAAACATTAAAGAATCTGAACATTCATTAATTTTTGAAGTTCCCCGCATTCCAGCAGTGTATACCACTTCTTTTTGATGTTCTCAAATTTTAGAGTCCTGCTGATGAAGGCTTCATCGTCCTTGGTCATCTACTGAAATTCACTTCTAACGAGGTTGTTTTGTTGATAGGTAATATTTTGAATATGGAATTTTTTATAGGGATATATTTTTTTAACTTTAACAACTGATATTTTCTGACAGGTTTGCCTAACAGAGGCATTGATATCAAATGGAGGATTGATCCTCTAAATGGACCTCTATCAAGTAAAATTAAAATAGAAATGTCAAAATTACACAGATTATCTGATAATGTTACAAAAATAAAGACCTTTATTATATTTTTGTTATCTAACATTTTCTTTCCTCTAAACAACCATAAAACCCCTAGAAGGCTCACATCTGTTGCAAATAATTTAAGTGAGTTCACTTCCATTAATTGGGCTTCATGCTTAAGGAACTTCATGGTTGAGGAGTTCAACACAATTTTTGAGAAGTTTCAAATGCAAAGACCATTGGGTTACATCAATAGTTTTTTTCCTCTTCTACTGGTAAATTTTCACTCCTACTGGTTATTCTCCATGTATAATGCTTTTTAATGTTAACTTTTAATTTTTTATGTTTGGCATTATACTGATTTGATTTTTGGAACATTTTTCTTTGAATAAACCATCCGATCTAGAAATCAGATCGCGTTTTCTGAGATGGGAGGGGTATACAGAATTATACTTTACTCAAGAGAATGCAGCAAAATTATTTAAATTTTTAAAGAAAAGTGAGGTAATTTTTTCGTGTACATGATACAAATTATGCTAAGGTTGCGCTAAGGTTACGCTAAGTTTGCGCTAAGGTTGCGCTAATGTTGCGCTAAGGTTGCGCTACGGTTGCGCTAAGGTTGCGCTAAGGTTGCGCAAAGGTTGCACTAAGGTTGCGCTATGGTTGAGCTAAGGTTGCGCTTTAATAAATTAATACGTTTTCTGTTTTTGCATATTTATGTTTGTCTTGAGAATGTTAGCAATGAAGAGGCCGAAAAATACGGGGCTGACATTAATGCCATACAAAACTTGGAAACCCGAGCAGGGCATGAACCACAGAAATTGAAGTCACCCTAGAAAATTAAGTCATCCGCAAGGAAAAAACTTGATACCACCCCACCTCCCTCTCCCCCTGATTCTCCTCATAAAGAACCACCAGAAAGTTCACCTCGTCCGCCAACACAACCATAGCGCAACCTTAGCTTAAAAGAAGGTTTAAATTCAGAAAAAAAATTATTAATTCATTACACCAAGGTTTAGTAATGAAAGCATGATTCATATAAAAATTTTATTACAACCAATAAATGAAATCATTAACTCCAAATAAATATTATTACATTGCAAATTCATTAAATTCCAACTCCGAAGAAAGAAAATCCATCATTAACTTGGTGTATTCAGCTCCAGGTTGGCATGATGGTATGCCGGTTATATATTCCTCACTAAAACATTCAGGCATGCTTGAAAAGTTCATCTGTGTTGAAGAAGGTTGTGTTGAAGAAGGATCCCCCACCAAAGATTTCTTATATGTAAGAAACTAGAGTTTTAATCTTAGGATTAGAAATTAAATAATTAACAAGTTATTAAAAACTTACTCTTAGGCCATTTTTTCTTCTCCCAATGGCTTTTCAGTCTTGCATTTGATATGCCTTTAGGTCTACATTTTAGAGAATCTTTCAAATTAACAGTTCCACCTTAGAACTAGCAACATCCTTCTGATTTCTTTTCTTGCCACCAAGAATTAAGTATAATTTTTTATACATATCTTACAATGAGGAAAGAATAAACTCCTCTGCCTCCTCATTCCCTTAAGCTTATGTGCTCATTTGATATGCAAACCTGCTCACCTGATTTCTGAATATGAATCCCCTACCACTTTGGAAATTATTACTTCTTTGAGAATTAAGCAAGTAACCTGAATAAAAAACTTGTCGAGCCCTTGCTGACCAACGAAGTAATAAGTACTTCTCAGGGAATTTAGCCATATCCAACTGTTTAAAAACCCTCAAACAATGAGAACACAGCAATCCCATGGTTTCATACTTCTTACAGCTGCATTGAATATTACCTTCTGTTGCATCAAAGTAAACAACCCAAGGATGGTTTTGATTCTTTTTCTCTATGTAGTTGACTATATACTTTGAAGAATCAGTCGAGACAAAATCTATACTCATTTCTCCCACAGCCTTTATAAATTCTTCCTCAAAAATTGAATATATTTTTCTTGAGTAAAATCTAGCAGCTTGTTTTAATATTGAGCTGTTCTTTATCACGGGAACAATTTCAGATTGACTGCATTTGTAATCCTCATCCTGCTCATTTCGCCGCCAATTCATCAGTATCTTTTCCAAGCCAAGAAAACAATCAGTTAATGAACTTGTTGGCTTTGAAATGCCATGACACACATTATTAGCATACTCACTACGCTGCGTTGATAAAATGCCTATGCAGAAGGAATCCTTGTTGAAAGCAGTTGACCACTTTCTCCTTATCTTATAAAGATCCTGCAACCATTCATGATTATGAAGATTCCCTTTCTTGATCATTTCATCCCACGCTTCCTCAAACACTTCCTCAGAATCACACCACCTCATACACTTATGGAAGAGTCCTCTAACTTTATTATTGCTATTGTAGATGAAAACTTTTGATGGAACCTTTTTAAAGATGTGCCATTGGCATAATCTATGACGAGTGTGAGGTAATGCAACTTCTATGGCCCTGGCCATAGCTTGGTTCTGATCAGTGAATATTGTTGTTGGATATTTATTACCCATTATTCGTACAAATATTTTAAACAACCATGTAAAACTTTCAATTGTTTCTTCTAACAAAAAAGCAAGCCCAAACAAAACATTCTGCCAATGATTGTTAACACCAACAAATGGCGCACAAACAAAATTATACTTGTTCAGCCTGTAACTAGTATAAAAAATCAACACATCTCCAAAACATTCATAATCTATCCTGCTTCTGCCATCAACCCAGAAAAAATTTAACAATCTATCCTGATCATCATATTGAACATCCCATGCGAACATGTGGTCCTTAACTTATCGATCTTTAAATAATTGAATCAAAGAATTAGTGTCACCAATTTCAATCCTTGCTCTTTTCTCCTTCTGAATAAAATTGTAGGCATCCCTCTTAGAGAATCCGACATTCTCACATCTACCAACTACCTCTGCAAGGTAGGCATATGCATCAACGGTTCTAATCCCTGCATCTATCATCGATTTTAGGACGGAAGCTTTTTCCTCAATAACATTCCTACATAATCTTAAAAGGCGTCGGTCGGCTGGGCTAGCTAATTCATGGTTGTGGGATTCAATAAATCTTTTGACATGCCAGTAACCATCTTCATCTATGACAGACCTCACCATGGCTGGACAACCAATTCTGACAACTGGTCTAGTGAGTCTCTTTCTCTTTCCTGAATTATGATCATCACTTTTCTTGAAACTAGCTTTTGAACAAACAAAGTCCTTCGATTTTATATTTCTAGAATTTGGACAAAAATTGTGATGATTCTTTCGGACACTAAAGCCATTATCGTGAGCATAAGTGCAAAAACATTCATATGCTTCTGTCTCGTCTTTATAAACAGCCTGAAAGCGCAAGTAAAGCGCAACTAAAGCGCAGCTAGATATCAAATAAGTTCAATTTTTTTATTTATCATCTTCATCCTAAAATCAATAATGAAATCTAAGCAACAACAACATTAGATTTTTTTTTACTTTTTCGACAAAAAAAAAAATTATTCTGCTTAAAAATCGCAAAATCAAAGATCCTAAGACTAATGAGCTGAAACCTATGTCTTCTTTCTGCGGCGATGAGATTAAAACTAACTGTTTATAACTTTCTAATTCGTTTTTCCAAGAAACTTACCGATATGTTGAAACCAGAGGAAATTCCGGCTAAGTTAGGTTCCGATTCCGATTCATGCACTCCCTCTTCCATGCCCTCTTCCACCTCCCTCTTCGCTGAGCAGTCCATTTCTTCTCTGCAATTTTCTGGCTCATTTTTTCTTATACAGCAGTAGATATTTACGTCTTTCGCGGGTATCAAAATGCAAAAATAGGGCAGCAAATGCTTAAAAGTTCAAATGAAATGCGTTATCGGGCCGGGTCGCTCACTCTGACAAGACATAAAGCAAACATATTAAATTAAAAAAACGCCTAACATATGTCGCATTTCTATTGGCGACCGAACGCAGAGATGGCTTCGATCACCTGACCCAATAATTTGATCTCCTTTTGCCATTTCATTTCTTAACTGACCACATGATCTTTGATATCCATCTGGGATGCTACATTTCCCAAATGGATCCAACCTTGACGAGTTCATTGGCCGCATCTGTGGCAGCAATTTTATGCTTCGTTTGTGACATCTTTAGACCACAGTTTTTCTCTTGCTTTCAAGAGATTTTTGTGCAAAAAATTAGCTTTACAAAGCAACAAAAAAGCTGTCCCAAACGAAGTTAATCTCTTTTGAGAACTTTCTTTTCTTTTAATTTATTATTAGACTACTTGAATTGATATTTATGGAGCCCAAATAACCATGAATTCAACTAGTTTTTTCTAAGATGATTTCAAAAGTAAATATACGTTCTATTGAATATCAGGAAAGAGCAGAAAAATAGATACAACAACAACAACATCAAGCCTTTATCCCACTACGTGGGGTCGGCTACATGAATCCTTTTTCTACATTGTGTCCTATTAAAAGTCAAATTCTCGTTTAAATCTAATAAAGAAAGGTCATTCCTAATATTTTCTAACCAAGTCTTTTTAGGTCTACCCCTACCTTTCTTAACATAAGTCAAATCTAATACCTCTACTCTCTTAACCGAGTCATCGCAAGGCCGCCGTTTTAT